>NW_026732504.1:0-196557 GCF_028476545.2 Physella acuta
ACGCTCTAGAGAAAACACAAGCAAAATAAAAACATGCACAGTAATTCGAAAAACGAAATATGACGTCGACACATTTAGCGTAGAGTAGAACATAATCTCAAGGCGGAAAGTGCACACAGTAAAATGACGTCATTGATTATCGCGTAAACATTGAAAAAAAGGAAATGTTGTCTAATCTAAATGGTTTGCGTGAAGAGTTTCTTGCATACAATTCTTCGGGTAGGGGCGAAGCCCCACCCCCCGCGTAAGAACGTCTGAGCCCCCCCCCCCCTCGACAACTCAAAAGAAATTTCCTCATCGATACTCTATAATAAAATTACCGCCTAATTAATGTGTCTAATCTAAAAAGTGGTTTTCTTGCAATGGGACGGTAGACATGTTTTTTTTTTTGGGGGGGGGGGGGGGGGGGGGTGGGGTGGAGGGGGTGGGTGTGGGGGGGGGGGTGTGGGGGGGGGGGTTGGGGTGGTGTGTGGGGGTGGGGGGGGGGTGGTGTGTGGTGTGTGGGTTGGTTTCAGTGTTTCTTTCAGACTTTTTCCTCCCCGGAGAGGGGTGGGGGTACTTGAAATTTTCGGGGGCGGGGGGTAGAATTTTCTGGGAGGGGGCGGACACTGGAAAAAGTATATAATTATATTTCGTTGAATGGGACGGTAGACATGTTTTTTTTTTGGGGTGGGGGGTGGTGGAGGGGTGGGGGGGGTGGTGTGTGTGGGGGGGTGGGGGTGGGGGGTGGTGTGTGTGGGGGGGGGTGGGGGGTGGTGTGTGGGGGGGGTGGGTTGGTTTCAGTGCTTCTTTCAGACTTTTTCCTCCCCGGAGAGGGGTGGGGGGTACTTGAAATTTTCGGGGGGCGGGGGTAGAATTTTCTGGGAGGGGGCGGACACTGGAAAAAGTATATAATTATATTTCGTTGAATGGGACGGTAGACATGTTTTTTTTTGGGGGGGGGGGGGGGGGTGGGGGGTGGGGGGGGCGGTGTGTGGAGGGGGGTGGTGTGTGTGGGTGAGGGGTGGGGGGTGGTGTGTGGTGGGGGGGTGGGGGTGGTGTGTGGGGTTGAGGGGTTGGGTTGTGGGGGGGTGGGGTGGTGTGGGGGGGGTGGGGGGGGTGGGGTGGGGGGTGGTGTGTGGGGGGGTGGGTTGGTTTTAGTTTAGAGAAAAGAGACAGCACTATCAGCCTAGCGCCCGTTGTACCCTTCCTCAACGGGCCATTTTTCTCGTCTATATATATAATTATCTTCTGGGAGACGCTAGAAAACAAGCTGTAAACGCGCTCCCTACCACCCCCACCCCTACATGGTCTGGTGAGCTGTGGTTCATTCTAAATGTTTACAAACAGAGCCGGGTTTAGTGGCGACTATTAGGGGCAGATTATTTAGTTTGAAACGATTTTAAACGTAGGGGGAGGGTAACTAAGTGGAGTTTACTTTAACGGAGGGGGGGGGGGGGGGGGGGGTTATCGTCCTTAACGAGCTACTTAAAGTGTTTTAAAGAAATATTTTCAGTGGCAGCGTTGGTACTGTCGAATCCACAAATTATGAATTACTGAAAAGTAGAAAATAAAACAACTAAATAGCGGCGTATGATACGCTGCGGGTCGGCTCGTTATTTATAATCTATAAACGGAGCAGTGTGGTCAGAAGGTAGAGGTCACAACTGAAAACCCGAACGTCTCCAGCTGAACACAGGAACCAGTCTGTAGGACCTTCTTTACACTACATGCCCACAAAGCTCGTGTATATCAGTCGTTAGGTCGGCCATTTTCTATTTGGCTACTTTTTGTTATTGCTCCAGCGAAAGAGTAATTTTAAAAAGGCTATTTTTAGCGTGTATGTATGTGTGTGTAGTAGTTGGGGAGAGGGAGGTGTATGGAGTAAACTCACGACTACAACTACAGGGAGATAATCGATACACTTCAAGTGGTTAAAAGCGTTGTTTGCTCTCCCCTGTCCCACTGCTAGATAACAAAAAGGCTTTTAACAATCTCATGCGCAGTGTCGGGGTATATAACAATTTGTTGTGAAAATACATTGTAGAAACTTTACAACATTTCTCATCGATTAATCGCTGCAGCTTATTTGGTTTAGTTTTTTTTTTTTTTTAGGTTTAGCTATACATTTCAAAAGGTATAGTTCAGTAAAATGTGGGATAATATATATATATATATATATATATATATATATATATATATATATATATATATATATATATATATATATATATATATATAATTTAGCATATATATAGCCTGTATATATAGAAATGTAGATATATGTCAATATATACAGGCTCATGTGATGACATTATATACAATATGCTCTACAAATGCAATTAGATGACATTAACTACATCATTATTATCTTTTCAACGTGCAATAGTGTGTAAATACTTCTTGTAAATACTTCTTGCAAAATATCAATCAACACCAATTTTATTTATATCTCTTTTTTCAAAAGAGCATGTTTAAAGTTATAATTCTATAGAAGCTAAAATTATCGCCTAGAATTTTTCGACACGTTTTGTTTAACTTGGCCTGATAACGTTAATGAATATCTGAACATAATTCAAGTGATCCATCGATTGTGCTTAATTGGTGGCTAAACATCACGTGATTACTAGTCCCGGGTGTGGTCAAATAAAATCATGAATAAATCGTATACGTCATTAGATGTAATGTGGTTGTGTTTGGTGAGGCAATGTGAAAACGTCAGATACATAGGCCCTATGTGATATTGTGTTTTCGTCGGAATCGATAGCTTTGAAGTTTAGCCAAATTTAACGATAACATTATGTAAATAATCAATTGTTTTAATTTAGTAAAGGCTGAAATTCAAAATTTAAGAAACAGTAAAATTTAAACTCGACAAGAGAATTAGGATATTCGAGAGGGTGACTTGCACTCAAGTGCAGCATTTCAATTAGCTTTTATTTATTGGACAAATCAGTAGTTCAAGGGAAATTCAAGACTAATGGTGAATCTGCTTCAGAATTGTGCTAATGATATTCTGTTCCGTCTAAGGCCTTGCAATATTCAAGAGATTAGCAAAACTATAAAATTATGGATTTATTAACTTTATTGCTTTTGTTTAAAAAAAAAAGAGTAGGCATACATTATTTTAAAGTCAAAGAAATGTAAAGAAGTACATCAGCTTTATTTTAACTTTATCACATAAAAAAGACAGATTATTGTATTGTGATTTTCAACTAAAATAAAGCCGTCAGATCCGTGTAAGTGCTAAAAGACAGGTAACATAAACCATGAATGTGACAAACTGTTCAGTGTTTGGAATTGATTTGACACGACATGGGTATCAGATGTTCCCGAACAGCCCTTCACTCATCGTAGTTAATGTTATCTTGACCTGCGTCGCGTTGTTTACATTTGTCGCCAACACAACCATCATGGCCGCCTTGATAAAGAGCAATAGCTCGAGGATATTCAGGCATGCGCAGAACGACATCTCCAAGACGCTGACCATCTCAATGGCCTTGACCGGAGCCCTGACTGGTCTGTTTATAATGCCGTTGGGAATATTTGAACTGATTCACGATGGGAAATGGATTCTGGGGGGTTTATCATGTAATGTGAGAATGGCATCGACAAGTATACTATGCGCGGTGTCTGTGTACCACATCACATCGATGGCCATCATAAGATATACAGCTGTGTGTAAGCCTATGTATTACAGACTATTTACCAACAAGACTGGGTATGTCATGGTTGTATTCTCGTGGATATTCCCAGCATCCATCATTATTGTCATCAACGCAACAGGTTGGTGGTTTCAGGGCAGAGAACAGGTAAACAGATGCCTTGAGCTGGCACAGTTGTGTGGACAGATGTACAACACATCAGCCATCCTGTTTATGTTTCCTGTCTGTGTATTCATTCCTCTAGCCTTGACCTACCCGCTTTACGTCTGCATCTTGCGGGATATCTGGAAGTTCAATCAGCGGAAGTCGCTATTTTTAGCTCGGAGATTCATGGATTCTAGCGAGACTTTAAATACAGACCGAAATGTTTTGTCTTTGGAGAGTAGTAGTGTTGCGGGCCACGTAAAGAAAGATTGCGTTTTAAATGAACAAGAAAGTTCAAAATCTCCTGAAGATTTGAACACAGTGTTCACAACGTCAGGCGACGGGTCTGGGAACACGCCCAGTAGACAGAGGGTGATGGAACGTCCTGAGAATCACCAGACCTCGAGGAATCTAAAAGCTAACCTCACCATCGGCTGCATCCTCGTCTGCTGTACCGTCTGCTGGATGCCATCTTGGATCCTGGCCATGGGCGCGCTGTTCGATATCTACCCCTGGCCGTACTGGTCAACGGTCATCATCATCTGGCTGGCGTACCTTAACTCAGCCATCAACCCATTTTTGTACTGCTTTAACAAAGTCGTCTGGAACGCCGTCAGGGCTCTGGTCTGCAGACGGCTTGCTGACAGTTAACGTTTTAAAGTTGTATGCATAGTTGGTAACAAACGTTCTAAAGTTGTATGCATGGTTGATAACAAGCGTTCTAAAGGTGTAGTCTTTATGTAATTGTAAATAAATATTATATTTCTAAAAATGTGTGCTTCAGAGGTTATTAAAAATGTATATGCAAGCATTGAGACCCATATCTTTTCTTCTTCTTCGTTCTTAATTTTAGTATTGGAAGGGATCCCCTCCAACACAATTAAGGAAACGTGTCAACTTGTTATGCACCATTGACTCCGATTTCAGCCTGCTTTTCTTTTTGGATTTGCTTCCATAGCCTTTGTCCAACCAAGAACAAACTACAAGGCAGCAGTTGTTTGATTTTGGAGTTGTCTCTCATAGAAGAGTGGCTGTCCCCAGCTAACGAGCCTCATCTGCCCGAGGGTTCGAATTTGGTTTAGCAACCATGAGCTTTACCGACTAGACCACTGAGACCCATATGATAAATTGTAAGCTTCTCATTGTTGATGCGGATTGTGAATGTTCAGGTATTATTCCAGCATCAGATGATAAAAATTTAATATCACTTAATATCCACATATGGTTATCATTTTTAAATCACTGGCTAGTGATGGCCACTATACTCCCCCCCCCCCATGACCATGTATTACAAGAGAAAGTGCAAAATTTAAACCAATAAATGCATCCATCTCCTTGATATAAACTTTGAAAATACTAGGATTATTGTAATAAATAATTCAACAGGAAAACAAAGTGTAAATATTGTTTTGTTTTTTATTATATCATTATTACATATGAAGGACTGAGTTAAAAACAAACCTGACATATTACATAACAGAATATACAAAGAATGCACCAAAGATGGCTGTGATTATAATAAGGGGATGTAGCTCTTGCAACAAGAAAAAAAAAACATTTTACTAACAAGCAAAAAAAAAATATGTTAACATCACAAGCAATCACTTTCAAAATTTAAAATAATTGTGTTTTTAAACTTTTGGTCCGATCCAGATTAAGAATATTTTAGCAAAAGCTTCAGCACTAGCAAGTCTTTAGTTGTAAAAGATATTTATATGTATTTTATTTGGCTTTTATACTGCTATGCCAGTGTTTCAGAACATCCCATAAATAAGGCATGAATAATTTACTAAAGGGACGTAACTCCAATATTAACAGTAAAAATTTCTATCTGACTGGTTGCAGCTGCTGGAAAGGTTAACCTAAGGGAAATAATTCGAAAAGCTGCTGGTTAAACTCTCTTCCTATCTGTCATCACTCTCATAATGCTTCCTAATCCACCGGCTGCAAAAGTCTGGAAAATGTCAAAGTAAAAAGTTATTAATTAAACTTAGGTATAAATATCTATGCTCACATTAGATAAAAAATTAAATTAAATTCTCACAAAGTAGCAAACACTGGGAAAATATAAATGGTAAAAAAGTGAAATTTACAGGATAAAATTAAAAAATAACAGGGTAACCACAAATGGTCAAACATATGATTAATAACAAAAAAAAAGAAAATGTGAGTTTCTGATTGTAGAAAAAAAAGAAATGAAAACCACAAATGTTTAAAATTAAATATTACAGAACACATTTAAATAAATCTTTTTGAAAAACACTAACAAAATGTTTTTAAAACCATTTTTAACAAATCATATGGCTACATATACAAGTTAAAATTCTACATTTTTTTACACCTTGGCATTGTATGCTGAGTACAAGGCCACACCACAGTCTACATTATATTTTTAGCGCAATTTCCATTCTGGAGAATTGCGTTTATTAACTCGTCTTTTCTGGGAATGTATAAATGGATGGATGGATGGATGGATGGATGTGTGTCCGCAGCTTTAAGTCGTATCTCCTCCTCAACGGAGCAATATCGATGACTAGTTCCAAAAGTAATTATGTTAAGCAAGTTACGAGGATGAACATAGGCCATAAAAATTCCGGGTTTCTTTCATGGATTTCCTGGAAAAGCCAAAAAACCTCGAAAAAAAGCAGTTTTTGGCCCATATCTCGGCAACCAGACCACTTAGCGACTTGAAACATTTACCAATCGATTCCTGCCATAACTTAGAACAATATTGCCGAAGAAAGTTTTTAAAAATATCCTTTCGTTCGGTCACAAAATTTTTTTTTAATTAATTAAAATTTGGACCGAATTAGTAGGCATTTTTTCCAACCACACCACACGCGTCATCACGTTCATTAGCTGCGCCATCACGCTCAATGGTGCGTCATCACGTTCAGTAGCTAGGCGCGCAATGGTTTTTAGTCATGTAACTCTATTGTAAATAAAACATGTATTTTAACCAATGGTTTTACTAACCCTGCTCTTGATTTACGCTACGACAGAGCTATTTTTAGATAACATAAGGAAATTGCGCTAAAATTGTCACTATACTTTTTAATTACCTTGTTTAACTATTGGTATGTACCAATCTGTGGTGAGTGGTCATAGGGAAACCAAACACATAAAGCTTTCATGTTAGCAATTGTGTGCAATACCACTTTGAGTGAACACATTATAAACATGTAATGTATGAACACTTAAGTGTCATCACATTGACTTTACTGTGGGGACTGTACCTGAGACTGGTCGGTCAGCAGCTGTGTACTCTACCACTCAACCATGTAACACACCTATCAAGACTACTCACCTTCTGATGCCAGGTGAGCAGGATGGCGCTGCTGTTCTCTGTTGGGGTCTCAAAGCCTCGGTAGATATATTTCATGAGCGTGTCTATACTTTTGTTATCTAAGGATTTAATACACTGGTCCATGTCCCCTTTGAACGACGTCAAGACTCTAACTGCCAGATTTGCTGCTCTATCCTGTAAGGAACATTCAAAAATAAATTTGTAATATATCATTAACAATGGTAGAGCGAAAAATTCACTAATGAATTTTCATTGAATCAATGCCATATAAGTAAACACCAATCCATGAAAAAAATGGCTACAAGTACAATGTTGATAAAAAAAACAACTTAATATGGTCATACTTTAACTGCCTGGTTTTTGGAGTTAGCTGGGGCATTCTGTAAAACAAGTTGCAAAGCTTCAGCACACTTATCTGTGTGCATCGTCAAGGAATCTTTCTATTTTAATTTTTTTTTACCCCTAATGTGACTCAACTTTATTTATTATAGAGGTAATTCATTTTCATTCATATATGTTTTATAAATGTTACATGTATTCAAAAATTCTACAACAAGGTTAAAAGAAAATATGGGTGCTTTAAAATTGTAACATTTAGTTACTTTTATTATTGCTATGTGTAATATAATGAAATTTTTTTAAAGAATAAAACAGTTATTTAGAAAATGCTAAAAATAGACCAGAAGAGTAAAATGTTAGAATATCTGTTGAGTGTAGTTTGTATAAAAAAATTACAATTTTTTCTGTGTTCTTTCAAGATGATACAAATCAAAAAAAAAAAAAAATTATAACACAATCAATAATGAAGGATATCTTGCTAACAGGTTGTTGATTTCAGTTTCATTTGGGCCCTGGTCAACACCGGATATCTCGCCATCTTCATCATCTTTAAACCTGAGACAAGAAATTTAAAAAGATATAACGTCACTTATAAGCAAGATGCTGACCAATAGTTTCTGACAACAACAGTGCAGTACTTTTTTATTCAGCTATAAACTATCGAACTACATTGATAATGTAATTGTCTTCCGTAAAATACTAAAAATGTTCTGTTTCTATACCAGGTTCTCACTGCACCTGCTCTCTCTCATCTAGCTTACTTTAGTATGATTTTTACACATAACTTACATTTGAATAGGAAAAAAAATATGAATAATACAAAGGATCAATCTGATTTAATGATAATCCTAAATTTAATTGTTGATTCAAGTATTAAAACAAAACCTCTAAAGGTTAGAATTATAACTTATTTTGGGCAATATTTTACAATATCATAAATAATTACTCTTGGCCATACAGTTCGCCTATTATTTCAAGCCAGAGTGTCAAAGGTCAATTTCATATTTAAAGCTATATCAATGTTTTTAAATTGACCATTGCAAAAATGTTATCCCACATAACAAAGATCTTAATAAAATATGGACAATCGTTCTTTAAGGCTATAGTCTTGTAATAAAATTGTAAGACTTTGTAAGCCATAATAAAAATAGGTCTATTTGGGCCAAAGATCATTTTCACTTCCACTTCTACTGCAAGACAACAAGTATCTGTCATAAAAAACAAAATATAAACACAACATAGTCTTGAATTAACGCACTAGGCAAACATATATGGATCCCTCCCCCTTTTTTTTACTGTTTAAATTTGGCAGCATATGATACGCCGCGGGTCGGCTCATATACTAATATAGGTCTACTAATAGATCTACTACTTTGTATTTAATCTAAACTATGTTTGAAATTATTATGTATTTTGTCCTGCAGTTTAAAAATGAAGCAGTGTTGATTTCCTTTAGGACTCATTAGATGTCTACTGATAAAAAATGCAGAATATTGCGTTTGTTAACACATTGGTTGTGGTTGATTCAATAATGTGGCAGCTAAAAAAGATAGCCCTAGAGCTGCGAGTTTCAATACAGCTTTAACTCTACTACCAGTAATTAGTGCCTTTTGATATTTTATTTTTTTCATATTGCAAACATCTTGTGTGTTGTTTTTCTTTTTAGAATCTTTCAAAGTTTTCAAGAATAAAATAATTCAAGAAATTCCAATAACTTCCATAATTTTTCAAGAACTCCCATAATTGCGCGCTTTTGTTTTCTTGCCAACTGGCAAAAAATCCTACCAGGGGACACTGGTCACTACGAGTTTAGCAGGCACACAGTGTAGAATGAACACAATTGCTATTTGAGATCATCAGTGACGATACTTCTCTCCTGTGAACAGATTTAGCGGACTAGCGATTCTGCGCAAATGTAGCCTTAATATTTTATCACAAGATAAATGGCCTGTTGAGGGAGAAATACAATGGGCTAGTTTGATAGTGTTGTCTTTTTCTCTAAACTCTAAACCAAAACCGCGACTTCAAATTTAATTTTCCGGCTTTAGAATATTTCCTATGTGTTCCATGTGACGTCACGTTTTATTTCCTGTTTGACTGTGAAAGTTTTTACTTTGCTTGTGTTTTCTTTATGTTGTTTCGGAATGAACGACAGTGAAAGAATAGTGAAATATTAGTTAGGTCTACAATTTCACCTAAATGCTTAGATCTACTTGCTATTCAAATCTAGAATCTAGACTCAGCTGCTTTAATCTTTTACTACACTAGGTTTGGACTGGAGGGCCTAGCCTATACTTCCTAGATCTAGCTAGGTGCCGGCCTACCACTACCTACTGCTACTCTAGGTAAAATCTTAGTTTAGCGTCGTAAATTCCAACGTAGCTAGTAATGTGCGATGAAGGTAACTAATGAATATTTCTTTCATTTGGCCATATTTATGTCATATTTTACATAATATAACAGATAATTGAATAACAAATCACAATCTAAGACCAAACCAGTCATAAATATCCTGGAATAAACTTTAAACTACCCCGTTCGAGACAACAATGAGTAAACACAAGCAGCGGCCATGTTTCAAAAACAATAATAGACTAGTTTCCCTTGAAAAATTGTCTATTCGCATGTCTTTTGTGTTGATTTTGTGGTTTAATATGCTTGTTTTGTATTGTTTTAATATATGCCTGGGGGTCGTCCATAAATGACGTCACACTCGTAGGGGGAAGGGGGGTCCGTAATTTTGTGACGGTGTGTGGTGAGGGGGAGGGGTTCAGATGGTGCGACGTCACACTTTTGCATTATAAAAAAGCAATGTTAGAAAACGAATTTTAGACGTTATTTTGCATTTTAGAAAACTGTTTTAATACATTGTAGTAACAATAGATTAAAATACTCTATTTTGACAGAGTTCAGACAAGATTTTGGAAAAATATAGCTGTTTTAAAAAAAATTCAACTGCAATTTTGAGGGAGGTTGTAGGCTGAGGTGTGACGTCATTTTAGGGGGGGTCTGGCTTTTGGTGACGACGTGTGACGGAGGGGAGGGGGGGGGAGGTAAAAATTGTCAAAAAAGCGTGACGTAATTTATGGATGACCCCCTGTATAGTAATTTTAATTTTTTTTTTCAATATAGTTGACATGAATGACTAATAGACCTTTTCAGACTTAATAGTGTGCATCCAAGACCACAACAATTGTTGGGAGGTCGAACTTTTGAACACTTTATTTGCAGTAATCAAATCAATATTAGATCGCTCATAAATGATGTCGCTCTTAAGATAGTAATGACAGCGTGCATGATTACAGAACAAACATATGAACATATTGTTTCAGATAGAAATTGTGATTTGTGGTGGGGAGAGGTTGAGTAGAACTCAGCGATGTGATTTTGAAGACGGGTCAGGTTTTTTCTCTCGTGAAAACAGGGGATGATTGTGGGAGAAAGACCAGCTGTAGAAGTATGACGGGTCATTCATTGGTGATCCATTTTCTCAGTGGGGACGATAGAACTATTAAGAAGGGTCAAGAAATGTAAAAAGCTTGCTGAGTCGCATTTCTTGAACCCCACCTTTTTCATTCCCCCACTTAGTACATCGTCACCGAGTTAGCGCTCGCACGTGACGTCATGTACCGGTACCCGCCGACCGTTAGGCTAATTTTATATTTAAAAAAAAACAACAAGCACTGCCTTTTTGACGCTTATGCGACGTTTAATTTGATTACATAAGTTGGTGTTCATTAAACAGCCCCTAACACACCTATCACTCGTCCATTTAAACGTACGTAGTTATTCCTGCAAGCTTGCTGCCTATTAAGCTCCCACCGTATAGAACTAGACTACCCATATTAAGCTCCAAAAGAAGCTTGGTGAAAACAGGATGGCTGTCCGATTTTGAAGCTGCTCTGCGCTTTATAAAAAGCACAATAAACGATAAGATGACACTTATATTAAAGTAAATTATAGTTCTGAATCTTGATACATTAAAAGTGATATTCGGAAATTAAGAGCCAGACAGTCAACATGATATTTCAATTTAAGTCCAAGAAAATAAATTTCCTCAAACGATGGAACATTACTAAATTTTCGCGCAGTTTAGCGAAATTGAATTTAAGTATTTACGTCATCTTACAAAGCGCGATAGCCTACTGGTGCTCTAACGCGGCCCATGCTAATGGCCGTATTCCTAACGCCCCGCATTAGACGCGGCTTATTCGTTGGCAGGCATTTGGTGGCAAGCCTTTTTGACGGGGATAATGTGTTAAGTTAAGGCCGTTTTGCCAAATGTTTTGCCAAAACAGCAGGCTTGCAACATTTGTGATGATTCGTTTTAAGCAAGGTATACGTATACTAATGCTTATTTATCGTTATTTTGATTGAACAAAGCATTATAGAGGTTCTCCATCAACCACCTAGGTATTTTTCCCCGTTCACCTCCTTTCGTGAGACCGACACATCATAAATTGCGGAGCGGAGCCGCCTGAGTTGACGTCACAAATCTTCACTCACTCCCGTAGCAAATCATATGTGATATCATTTATGGACAACCCCATACCACTCACTTGGGTACTTGATGATGTTGACATTTTGACAACAAGGGATAACCAAAATGTGTCTGGCGGGTGGAGACTTGCGATCGACCATAATGACAACACGCACTTAAGTTAAGGGGTGGAGTGGCTGATTATTTTAGGTGATGTTTTACGAGGGAAGCGGGTGGATAATACATTTTGTCTCTCTGTATATATAAATGATGACAAACATTTATTGTTGTCAAAATTAAGGCTAGAGATCTTAGATAAGGCAGAGCGAAGCGTAATTTTTTACATTGGGGTCATCCATAAATGACGTCACGCTTTTTTTGACAATTTTTACCTTCCCCCCCCCCATTTCTCCGTCACACATCGTCACAAAAAGCCAGCTCCCCCCCCCCCCTAAAATGACGTCACACCTCAACCTACAACCCCCCCCCCCCCCCCTCAAAATTGCAGTTGAATTTTTTTAAAACATCGATATTTTTCCAAAATCTTGTCTAAACTATTACAATTTATAAACAGTTATCTAAAACGCGAAATAACGTCTAAAATTCGTTTTCTAACATTGCTTTTTTATAATGCAAAAATGTGACGTCGCAACATCTGAACCACCCCCCCCCCCCCTCCCCCTCATCACACATAGTCACAAAATTACGGACCCCCCCTCCCCCTATGAGTGTGACGTCATTTATGGATGACCCCTTATGACTTGTTGTGACATTGACAACAAAAATATGACGGAGGTTGGGGTTTAATTAAGGTAAAGAGAAGTAAAAAGAATGTCATAAGTTACGATAGAATCACTAATTGATGAAAAGAAAAACCTGAAATGAAAATAGTGAACATTCAAACAATAAGAAAAAACTCAAACTATATAGTAATAGTAAGATCAAATAAACATTAGTAAAAAAAAACGTGATTTAAAACATGGATACAAGTTGCATCTCACAATGCTTCTAGAATTAATAAAATTGTTTGTTAGGAGATTCAGTTTTTAAAGAGCAGAATTTAAAAAAAAATGCTTTGTTATACGGACTATACAACAAGACAATCATATTTAAATACATTTTCATACGAATAGAAATGAAAGGGAAGCTACTCTAAATAACATTTTCTTAAGATGGCTGCTGTTTTTAATAGCAAATTTACTATCTCGAACAGGGTTGATAAAAATCCTATTTAAATTGATTTAACCATAGTCCTAAATGGTGATCTATTAGGCCTATTCAATTATTTATAATATTTTATCAAAATATACGAAAATATACTCATATTTAATGACATATTCATTATTGCACTCTCTCCTACATTACTAGTTTTGGCCGAATTTACGACGCTAAACTAAGATTTTACCCTACTCTACTCTTCTTTCAGTTTTTTACTTTTCCTTTTAAAAAAAAATTATTATTTTACCGTAAGCAGAAGTAATAAGTAACATTATTACCTATCTTCGTCAAACTGGTCTACATCAACTTTTCTAAACTTGCTAGAACTTGTATTTTTCGCCATTGTGATAATCGTTTAATAATGTTGCTGCTATTCACTAAAATAACAGTTTATCACTTTCCTGCTCCACCCCGGAAGTAAAACCGGAAATTTTTTTTAATACTGTGCTATTTAAAACTGAATTGTATTAATATATCAGTGATTTTTCATTAAAATAACAATAGCCTTTTCAATTAAGAAAATATTAATAATAATGAGTTTTAATTTGTAAAGAACATGCGTCGTATGTCAACTTTAATTTGCTGTTAATTGCATTAATCTGTTTTGTCTGAAAACAAATGTTGTATCAATAGTAATAATAACCGGAAACTCAACACGTCTATTCCCACGTCCAATCCTTTTCAGCTTCAACTCATCTACGATGGTAGGTGTATTTTATCAATCCGTTTCAATCTTTACTAATTCTTTACTAAAATAATATTAAATTGTCCCAAATTTATGTTTTAGATACGTAGTTAATTATCAGTTCAGTATTAGTCAGAATAAACACTGAGAATGAATTTACTTTAATTTTTGTTTTGACCATTTCACTATGTAATTTGCCGGTTTGTTTTTATCTTAGTTTGATTATGCTTGTTTGTTAACGGTGGCTGTTCTTATTTTACTCCCTAATGTAATGTGTACTTAAAAATTCTTTGGCAGGCCAAAGTCAAGGCTAAGGAACTCCGTGGCAAAAAGAAGGAAGAACTTCTGAAACAGCTTGATGAGCTAAAAAATGTAAGCTAAAATTAAATTCAGGATCAAATTTTCAGATCTGGATCTAGACTACATCTAGAAGACGAGAATATAAATCGGCGTTTTAATTAGTAACCTCAAGTAGTCCTGTTACATTTTAAACTAAGCAGGATTTTGGTTTAGTGCTGTTTTTCTAATTGCAGGAACTGCAGACCCTTCGTGTTGCCAAAGTAACTGGTGGAGCTGCAGCTAAATTAGCTAAGATGTAAGTGCTCTAATCGTCTTTTTACAAAGACCTCTACTTAAGTATGCTGTGAGCAAGGATGATGACAATTTCTATTCTGAAAACTTTTGATGTAACTTTTCGGATCGATAGGCCTGACTTGCTTGCACTTCATAGGTTGGTTAATCAGTTGGCCAAGACCCTTGGCATTGGCTTAATGAAATTCGGTGATTTAAAGTAGGGGTATGAACAAACCTAAAATAACTAGTTTTTAAACCCTAATCGCTCTTAGATCTACATGTTTTATTACCTCACGAGCTGACCAGCGGCGTAAGCATACTCAAATATGTAGTTTATTTTCTATATTTTCGTAATTTGTGAATTCATCACTAGCTATGCTGCAACAGAAAATGTTTGCTTTAAAGCAGTATCAATAGCTCGTAAAGGACAATTATCCACAGCTCAGCAGACTGGTGGGGGTAGTTGAGATAGGCCTAGGGAATGAGGGAGGGGGGCAGTTGTGGCATGCTTATGTGGTGTCCCTCTATGAAGAGAATTATATATATAGATTTGCTACTAAAATCTGTTTTTAAAAGCCCAATCTATTCTTGTTTCTGAAATTAATTTGAGGTAGGCATCCTAGACATGGTCCATGTTATGGTTTTTTACAAGCTTTTATTTATCACTTCCTCTGTCTGTCTGTCTAGACGGAAACGCAGGAGTGAAAATTCGGACAGTTCTACTTGACCGACACGATTCACAGTTGGCACGTGGGTCAAGACATGAAGACAATGCAATCTGAAACTAAATTTGACTTAATTGGATGCCTAATTGATTTTTTATGAATTAATTAAAATTTGGACCGAATTAGTAGGCATGTCTAGCCAACCACACCACACGCGTCATCACCTTCAATAGCTGCGCCATCACGTAATGGCTGCGTTCAAAAACCATTGCGCGCCTACTGAACGTGATGTTCAGTAGGCGCGCAATGGTTTTTAGTCATGTAACTCTATTGTAAATAAAACATGTAAAGTACTGAAAAAAAAATTCATAAAAAACGTTTTAATAACAAGCTTTTATGTAATGATGCACTAAAAAGTAGAAAATAAATTATAGACTACTATTTAAATAACTATAAAGAAAAGTGTGGGTGTCTTCCTTAACATTAGTAAAGGTATCCAATAGATACTAAAGTGACCCACGCTTTTCTTTATAGTTATTTAAATAGTAGTCTATAATTTATTTTCTACTTTTTAGTGCATCATTACATAAAAGCTTGTTATTAAAACGTTTTTTATGAATTTTTTTTTTTAAGGGTGTTAACTAGTGAAACAAGTATGATGAACCATTGTCCTGAATTTATGATTACAATTACAAAATACTTATGGATCGATAGGACTGACTTGTTTCACCCAGTTACCTGTTGTTGCAAGTACAATTTTCATCTTGTCTCATGGTTTTTGTGTTTGTTGCAGCTACACTGTGCGCAAATCAGTTGCTCGTGTCCTCACTGTCATCAACCAGACACAGAAGGATAACTTGCGTAAATTCTACCGTAAGAAGGCTCACAAACCCAAGGACCTGAGACAAAAGAAGACCAGGGCAATGAGACGTGCACTCACACCTTATGAACTCACCTGCAAGAGTAAAAAGGAGTTACGAAAACAGCGTCTTTATCCAATTAGAAAGTATGCTGTAAAGAATTAAAGTTGTATGATTTGAAATTATTTAAGTTTCGTTGGTGTTGTTTTTTTTTTTCATTTTCTGTATTTCTTTCTTGTTAGTTTTACTGTTTAGCCATATGCTGAATATAACAGGTTTGAAGTTTTATATTGCCTATTATTATAATGGATATTCGGCTTCCTATAAATTTGTTCTTTGTTCCCTATTATTTATTTCTAGAACATTGATCTTATTTTCAAACAGAAGTACTTTTTTTTTTAGACCGGCTGTTTCAAGTGAATGCTTCTTATTTTGAAATTGTTGAGACATTGAAACTATCTTGAACTTGAAAAATGGCATTGTCAAATACTTTATTTAATCACTAAAAGGCACGAGGTTACCATTATAAGCTAGTAGTATAGGATCAATAATTAGAGTACTCAAATTCTGGTTCTTTTAGTTTTAGCTCTCAGATTTTCAGGCAGTTGTTGTCTGCTAAACAAAAGTCAGGTGCAGTTTACTTAATGTTTTTGTGAAGAAAATCTGAACAATTGAATAGAAAGTTATTGTAGGCTTCATACTACAGTATTCTGTCTTCAGAATATCCATGGTGTGATTTCATGATTTCCATCAAACCCGTTTAGAAAGTTGAAACATACAACATGGTCAAAATTGATTTTCTAGCAACATAGTTCTGACCAGAGTAGATTATAATGTTACTTGTTAATAAGGGTCACCTGTAATTACTCAATTAGCAATATACATTTTTATGGGCTGTGTTAATTTGCTTTCTTCCTTTAATTCAACATTTTTTCACAACTCATACACTACCTAGTGTGGTCCCAGCATTGATGGACCTATTTTTCTTACACTTCAAATTGCAGTTAACAGATATATCATCCTGATGGCTCAGGATAAATACAAACCTAACCAATTAGTGTTGACGTAGGGGTCGAGTCTGTAGAGCTCATGGTTGCTAGACAGAAAAGTCTTGAGTTCGAACCCTCGGGCAGATGAGGCTCTTAAGCTGGGGACAGCTCTTCTAAGAGAGACAACTCCAAAATCAAACAACTGCTGCCTTGTACTTATTCTTGGTTGGACAAAGACTAAGGAAGCAAATCCAAAAAGAAAAGCAGGCTGAAATCAGAGGCAATGGCGCATAACCAGTTGACAAGTATCCTTAATTATGTTGGAGGGGGTTAACTTCCAACGCTAAAAATTAAGAACGAAGAAGAAAGAAATGTTGACGTAGCTATGTAGATCTTAATAAAAATTAGTTGAACACGACTATCCTGTCACATGGATGTATTTTTCTCTGTTGTACCGGGGATAAACTAAAATAATGCACCAAAATGTAGAAATTAGATTTTATTTAAATTAAATTTAATTATTCTATTTAAATTACTATAGTGTAAAGAAAAGCATGGGCCACTTTATTATCTATTGGATACCTTTACTAATATTCCCATGCTTTTTCTTTATACTAAAAAAGGCTTGTTATTAAAACGTTTATTATTTTAGAAAATTCAGTTCTTTTTATTTTTAAATGCATGACTAGCTAGAAAAAGAATGACTTCTAAAATCTCGCGTTTAAATAGTTTAATACAATTATTACTAGTGAGCATGATGATATTTCAGCAAACAAGAAGTGTTACATACATGTCTTTTTAAAGCTCATGAGTGCCATACATGAAGCACTTGCATAGCTCATGAGTGCCATACATGAAGCACTTGCAGTTCATTTGACACACAATTCTTACATTTAGCAGTATTTCTGGACACAAAGCTGCCACATTATGTTACATCTATTTATAGCTTTCATTACAGTTATCGTCTCTTCTCAAAAACTACCTCCATTTTCCGCACATTAGCTCTAGTCTGCGTCAGTATTTCTCGTCCCTTCACCACTGAATAGAATTAGAATTGCCGAGTAGTCCTTATTCACCAGAAACCTGCAAATTCTCCTTTATTTTTCTTAATTTCTGAATGAGTATAGAAATTTATCAACTTTACAGCCAATTGACTCTACAGCACCCAACCAGAGTTCTATAGGCGTGCAGCAAGATGGGAGAACGCATTTGTTTAGCTGTGTTGATTACATCATCCATTGTCAAGACGGCATTGTTTTTGACATGGTTAACATTCTCTCGGTCCCTCTAGTATAAGAGGTTCTTTTACACTTTTAGTGAACGAATGATAAGAGCTGCAGCACTAGGAACAAGCTCTATATTTGCTTGTTTGTGTTTTACTGCAATATAGAGACATCTCCAATAAGCGGTTCCCTTCTGAATGGCATTACCAACTTTATGAGCAAGAGAAGGAAGGTATAGATGGCACTTCTCCAACAGCTCTGCAATACCGTTAAAATAGCACTTGGATTTTTTTAGGGTGTTGTTTTCAGGCCACTCGCTTTTCAGCCGACACCACTCGTAATTAAAATTACTTTAACTTTAACTAAATAAAACGTTCCCGTTATGGATTATATATATATATATATATATATATATATATATATATATATATATATATATATATATATATATATATATATATATATATATATATATATATATACATATATATATATATATGTAATACCTAATAATTAATTACAAAGAAAATTTGATATATTTGAGTCATTATTAATCATGAATTTGTTTCTAAAGATGGAAATCTCTGTATTTGAAATGGGACAAAAGTTACAATATTTGATCCGACATACCTAAATACAAGGTGTGTGGGGGGGGGGGGGGGGGAGGGTGTAGGCCTAAAGTAGGCTAATGTGGTTTCACCCACGACTTCTGTCCTACCCATGGTAGAGTACAGGTACCCGGACTGCGTTCAACCGATCTTCCCCCTCGACCCCCCCCCCCCACCCTAACGCAAATCCGCGGAAAAAAATGCTCATTTATATTCGGTCTAGTCTGGAATCGACGGTCTTTAAGGACAGTTGCGTGGGCTGATCCAGTCAAAGCTTCGGGATCAAACGTCGCCACACAAGTGTCCGACCCAAGGACTTCCATAGACGGGGGGAGGGGTGAAACGTGTCCACGGCACTCCTTGCTAACCGTGACCTTGGGGATCTAACCGCGGTCAGGCTGGCCAATACCTGGGCGCCGTAATTGGTGGCCCGCCAGCTCTATAAGGCCGTCGGATGATCTTTTCACGGTCGGTGACTCTTGAAATCATTCTGATTGGTGCTTCTCCTGAAAAGTGAATGGTATGTTTATAAGACTAGCGGCTAGACTAGACGTGTTGATCTTAACACCGGCGTTCACGGGTCGTCAGTCAGATCAATTTATATCTTGGTTGGTGATCATTGAGAAAAATTAAGAAGTAAGTTGTTTACGTCTTATAAAGTTAATGTCATATATATATATATATATATATATATATATATATATATATATATATATATATATATATATATATATATATATATATATATATATATATACATATACATATATATATATAATTCACAACATTTGCTTTAGTTAAATGCATGTGTTTTTTTGGTGTTCACATAATGTATTATATCTTACGGTATGTCACTGTGAGAATGCCGTGTAACGTTATTTTAAAATAGTAACCGAACCCGTCGGGTTATTTCATTTGAGACTGCAACAGGTTAATACATTTTTATACGTACCTGAACATTGCTGTTGGCAACGTTAGGCTACTTGTATAACTACCTGACTACTCACAAAATACATGAACAAAGACAACATCCGATGATGGTATAATCGATACATCGGAAACGTTTATCAGTTTATTTTAATTTTCTTTTATAATCAAATTGACGACACCTAATTCTGCAGCCATTAGCGTTTCCCCTTGGAGGTGCGCCTATAAACGGAGCCTGATAGAGCTAATTGCTTGTGGACCCTGTTGCCTTGGGCGGCCCCAAAGATATTTTTGAAAACCGTGGTGCTCATTTTGACACCATTTTTTTTTCAAACCGTATAGAGGCAGATTTCGCTTTCCCCTACACCGATATACATGTCGACGACAATATATAGATCTATGTACTTATATGGGGCCTCCAATCAGTGTTTCTTCCAGCCTTTTTTCTCCGGGGTGCATTTGAAATTTTCGGGGGGGGGGGGGGGGAGGGGGGCGGACAACAATTTCCGGGGAGCCGGACACTGTCAAAAAAATAAATTTCCTATATAAATTCCATTTCGTTCGGGGCGGGGGGCGGTAGACTTTCTTCGGGGGAGGGGGGGGGGGGCGGTGCACCCCTGAAGAGATGCCTGGAAGAAACTCTGCCTCTAATTGAAAATAGCGTAGAGCCTTATGGAATCTTAACTCGGTCCTGCCTGCCAGTAATTTCACCAGCCGGGTGAGTTCGACTCAAAGTTGGTGTTGATTGGGACAGAGAAATCTGGGTGGATTCGACTCGAAGTTGGTGTTGATTGGGACAGAGAAATCTGGGTGGATTCGACTCGAAGTTGGTGTTGATTGGGACAGAGAAATCTGGGTGGATTCGACTCAAAGTTGGTGTTGATGTGGACTGAGAAAACCAGTCAAGTACTTTGTTTGATGTTAGAGACGTCTTTAGATCTCACACCATTGTAGTTGTCTGCTTGTGATTAACTTTAGTGTTGTCTGTTTCTGTGTTAGCTCTTTGACACGGGGTTAATAGGGTCAACTACAAAACACATCACTTTATAATTCATCCCACGGTTTGGCTAGGTTTTGTGTTTGATTTCAAGAATAATCAAAGTTTTACAAGCAGTTATTTTTTTTAAAGATTCATCATTCAATACACGTTACCCTCATATGCATAGTAGTACCAATTAATCCTCACACACATATTCAATATTCGGTCACATATATGTACCCAATAATATCCCCACATACATGTACCCAATAATATCCCAACATATATTATATATACCCAATAATATCCCGACATATATGTACCCAATAATATCCCCACATACATGTACCCAATAATATCCCCACATATATGTACCCAATAATATCCCCACATACATGTACCCAACAATATCCCCACATATATGTACCCAATAATATCCCCACATATATGTACCCAATAATATCCCCACATACATGTACCCAATAATATCCCCACATATATGTACCCAATAATATCCCCACATATATGTACCCAATAATATCCCAACATATATGTACCCAATAATATCCCCACATATATGTACCCAATAATATCCCCACATATATGTACCCAATAATATCCCCACATATATGTACCCAATAATATCCCCACATATATGTACCCAATAATATCCCCACATATATGTACCCAATAATATCCCCACATATATGTACCCAATGAATAATATCCCCACATATATGTACCCAATGAATAATATCCCCACATATATGTACCCAATAATATCCCCACATATATGTACCCAATAATATCCCCACATATATGTACCCAATAATATCCCCACATATATGTACCCAATAATATCCCCACATATATGTAACCAATAATATCCCCACGTATATGTACCCAATAATATCCCCACATATATGTACCCAATAATATCCCCACATATATATACCCAATAATATCCCCACATACATGTACCCAATAATATCCCCACATACATGTACCCAATAATATCCCCACATATATGTACCCAATAATATCCCCACATATATATACCCAATAATACACCACATATATGTACCCAATAATATCCCCACATATATGTACCCAATAATATCCCCACATATATGTACCCAATAATATCCCCACATATATGTACCCAATAATATCCCCACATATATGTACCCAATAATACACCACATATATGTACCCAATAATATCCCCACATATATGTACCCAATAATATCCCCACATATATGTACCCAATAATATCCCCACATATATGTACCCAATAATATCCCCACATATATGTAACCAATAATATCCCCACGTATATGTACCCAATAATATCCCCACATATATGTACCCAATAATATCCCCACATATATATACCCAATAATATCCCCACATACATGTACCCAATAATATCCCCACATACATGTACCCAATAATATCCCCACATATATGTACCCAATAATATCCCCACATATATATACCCAATAATATCCCCACATATATGTACCCAATAATATCCCCACATACATGTACCCAATAATATCCCCACATATATGTACCCAATAATATCCCCACATATATGTACCCAATAATATCCCCACGATCGACGTCATTATCTACATACTCCCACATAAAAAACCACACACAAATGTTTACCACGCTGTGTTTCCACCACACTTAGATCTATTAAAATCAAATATGGCCTGACACACATTTATACCCAATTCCCAGAAATGGCCACACACATATTTGTACCCTATTTCCGTTCCCCACCCCATATTCAATACAGAATTCAATTACAGAATATCCCCCCCCCACACACACACACACATATATATATATATATATATATATATATATATATATATATATATATATATATATATATGTATATATATATATATATATATATATATATATATATATATATATATATACATATATATATATATATATATATATATATATATATATATATATATATATATATATATATATATATATATATATATATATATATATATATATATATATATATATATATATATATTCCCTTTATCCCATACAGAGTTCTGATCCGATACTCTCTACATATATTTGTACCCAATATTCCACAACACAAAAATTTCCCCATATTTCATCAGAACAACATTTTTATTTATACCACAAGTTGCATTTATTCTATACTTTAACGGTTGTCTACGAACTTCCAAAAGAATGTTGCGCCCATTCAATTTCACAGTCAACAAGTTTGTGATCGAAACTCAATACATAATTCAACTGTCCAATATTTTTAAGACCAAAGATCAACACATAATTCAACATCCCGATATTCTAAAGACTAAAGCTCAATACATTATTTGAGATCCCAATTAGAATAACTGTTTTATTTTCAAATACAAATTGTTATAAAAAAATAGGTGATAAAATTTCCTTAAGTCAACGGGTAACCCTTTGATTATGTTTACGTGTTGAATCGAATAGCTTAGCTTTGCTTGTTGAGACGGGCTCTAGGTTATAATGTTAGCGTTCTTGGGGATTTCCGTTTTTGAACCGACACGCGTTTTCACTCTATTCAACGTGGCTTTGATTTTGTTGTGAAAACAGAATTGTTTGTCTGTGATTCAATCTGGTGGTTCGCAGCCTGCCGTTAAAAGGGCTATGGCACTTGTGGCATATAGAATCTAGGCCGTGTGAAATTAGTGTCACGCTTCAGTAGATTTTCATAATAATATTATAAAAAAATTCCAAAGTGGCATGTACCGCAGGTTATGAAATATTAATATTTCGCTTTCTTTCAAACAACCACACCCGCATTACAACCCACACGTTGTTTAGCCGCGAATAATTTTTGGTGTCAATATCTTTAGACTATTCTCACGACTCCTGCTCAGCCTTGACCTTTATACCGCGTCACAAACTTTGAATGGATGTTTAATTGTCTATTGTCACAACTATAAAGAAAACAGTGCTCCCAAAAGCTGCATTAAAAAACGTCTATAGATAAACTTCGTTACGATTAATTATGCAATTAATAAAGCTATCAAGGGGGTGGGGTGAGGTGGGGGTGGAGATGGAGATGGGGTGACACCAACTACAAAATCTAAATAAGGAAAAAAAGTTGTGCTGGATATTTTCAACCACTGATGCGTTAATTTTTTTAATCAATCAATAACTGGGGTGTGGGTGACACAACATCTATTAATTTACTATTAAAAATGCTTTTTATCCCCATTTTAATTAATTGGTGGATTCGTAAAATGTGTGCTCGAATTGACGCCATTATGCTAAATGGGAAAGGGTGTGGGGAGGTGACACCAATTACAATTTTTACCGATAAATAACGTACTGATCACAACAAAATACACCGTGTACGAGAGATGGAGGTTAAAGATGCTGATCGCTGCCCTTTCTTCAACCGTGTCCTTCAACGAGACACTTTGCAAGCAGAACTTGAAGTTTGATGTACGGTTTGCAAGAAAAAATGTAATATTTTATTTTAATAAAAAAAACCTGTTAATTGAGTGTCGGCGACAGTTGATTACCGTAAGACAACTACAGTTTAACTGCTAATGGTGGGAGGGGGGGTTGGATGAACTAGAACTAGAATGTTGTTGAGGTGTCAAAAATAACATAGCATTTGTTAAGTATTTGCAGTGTAAAAAACTGTTGGTTTTTGTCGTGTAGGTGGTTTGTGAAGTTGTGTTGGGGGTATATGTTAGTAGGGACGGCGTGTGGTACGAAAGGGCCAAGGGGGGGGGGGGGGGTTGCAAAATTAGCTTGATGTAATGTATGGACAGA
The DNA here is from genome assembly GCF_028476545.2 of Physella acuta. Taxonomy (NCBI): domain Eukaryota; kingdom Metazoa; phylum Mollusca; class Gastropoda; family Physidae; genus Physella; species Physella acuta. Next base: position 24,461 of record NW_026732504.1, read on the forward strand.
TTCTAATTAGAGAAATCCACATTTCACAGGAAGTCTTGTTTTATTTTTTGTTTGTGACACATTCCTTCAGACTGTGTTGTGTCGCCAATGTGAGAGGGGACTGCATAAATTTGACGCTGCAGAGAAAGTAAACAGAGAATCTGTGAGACACAGGCAGGAAATCTACCTTTATGAGAAGAGAACTACAGAGGAGAATCCAAGTGTGCTGGAGTGGGGAGCCAGGACGATCTAAGAGGATCTGACTGGGTGAAGTCATGCTACAATGTGTTCTGGTCCTCGGCTTGTATTCACTAGTATCTCATGGTTTAGAAATAGGTAAGTTGTGAATAATTTTGACCTCATACAACAAAATAAATAGTTTACGTCTAACAGCGACATGTGCTATAATAAAGCGAGAATGATCTCCGCTAGGCCTAAGTTTTCTCGTATTTTTCTTTTTTAACAGTAAAGGGGATGGCACTCTTCGTGCAATCGCTTCTAGAAATTAAGAAATATATAGAAGTTAGCACACCAAACGCGATGTGAGATTATAAAAATTCTTATGGCAACAGAGCTAAATACTACTTCCGGTCACCGGAAATTATGTAATATTTTACAGAGTCAAAAGAACTGGATATTATACCTACGGATGAAATTGTGTCAACCTTAAGGATATTGTAATCATATTTTGGGTATTTTAGAAAGCTGAAAAAGAGTAAAGTACCATTTCCGGTTTTCGGGGGTCATACGAACATTTAAATTTATCAAAGCATAAAATCTTCTACTTATCTATGAACGTAAGTTCACCCGGAAATAGATAAAAGTAGCACTTCCGGTTTGCGGACATCGTACACAAGTTGAAAGAAACTTAAACGTTACTCTCGACATTGGCTTTTGAAAGACTGGAAGTAGAGTAATTATCACGTCTGTTACTGGAAATTGCTCAACTGAGATACAGATTTATAAACTTCGTCAACCTAACGAAACTGTGTTCAAGTTATCGTGTTTGCAATACACACACAGACGGGCAGGATTGCTACATGAAGCTTTCCAGCTCCAATAGGTTATAAAACGTCACAATTTGTCAAAATCTCGATTCATAGTTTTGCACGATTCCAATGCAATCTCTAGATTCCGTATACGATAAAGAACGAAGGTGTAAAACGGTGAAAACTTTCAAAACTTCTGTTAATTTTTACGCATGATTATAATACTCCCTCTATACTCTGTGTAAGAGAGTGTAAAAAAGGCTGAAATCTTACGAGTAAGCAAGTACTATTTTTTTATTGTCACAACGTCAATACATTAGCGGCTCTGGGTCGAGTGTCATCGGGTGGGGTTCGAACCCTCCTCTTCCGCACTGTAACAGTGTATTGAGGCGTGTCCAGTCATTCACATTTCTTTAGAGAGTTTTCAACTTCACAATTCACGGTTACCATATTTCTACGTTGGTTATTGAAGGCCTAAAAGGAAATTACAATAAATCGTATACATAGAAATTTGCTTGTATTTAATAGGCACTTCAAAGCATTTATGAAAACTTACTGACAAATATAGGCCCTACTTACATATAGTTTGCACATTCAACAATATTAATTCATAAGAAAATAATTTGCTCTTTGCCATTTTAAACATATTCTTCTGTTTGACATAAGTGTTTTATCATATGTTGTTTTATCACATGTAGATCTCTATGTTTTAATCAAATACGTAGATGATAGTGATAACATTGCCGTTTGCCTGTACACTGTTCTAGAATAAACGAATTTATTCCATACCCAGAGAAGCCTCCAGTGCCGAAGTTCACCAGCGTAATATGTACAGACACATACGAGATTACTGTAAGCTTCGACAGGGGAACCCCACGACCTGATTGGATAGACGACTACCAGATCACACTGACTGTGGGTGATGAAAGCTTGTGAGTGTGTAGACTCTACAGTGTCTGAATCTCCACTGAGCATCTACCCGTGTTCCCTGCTTTCTGTGATGTCTATCCCCTACATATATCTCCTCATTTCATCTCCTTGTGCACATATTATGTGCATCTCCTTCGTATAGCCTTCATTTCCCTAGCTAGATACTAACTCATTAAACAGCTGCTACCTCTATCAAGATGCAGAATTTAACACATCTACATTCATTTCATGGTTAACTCAAAAATTCAAGGCATAGCCTATCGCATCGCTATCCATCCAACTTAACACTACTTGAATACGGTTAACCAATCTCTACTTTAAAAATTTAACAGTAGCATCCGATTAAAAAAAAACCAAATTATAAATAATAAGATTTATTTCTTTTGACACATATGAATGTCTAAAGTATCAAATATTGTTGCTGTTGTTGCCAGCATCCTGTGCACGATGACCATTAATCGCACTGACCCACGGTGGCACGACAGTGTGTTGACCTGCACCCAGAAGATGGAAATCAACGTTGTCTCCACAAAAAATGTCACGTTATCTATTCTAGTAGCCAGACCCTCACTGAACATCACAGTACACAACGTTACAATATCAGAGAACTACTTTCTGATTGATCACAGTTGAGTCAACTTTTTAAATATTTCGGATTCAATAATTTTTAGAATCTATTGTATAAATTAAAACTAACATAAAAAACCTTTTATAGCAACAAGCTTTGAAATGCACTGAAAACAAGAAAATAAAACTATTTTGCTTTCTTTCATAAAAAATATGGTTGCTCATGAGATGTTTTATATATTTTACTTTAGCGACCAAAAACTAAATAAAAGCTTGTAAAAATCATGACATTATTTTTCATACAATCGGTTTATTATTAAATATATCCTGTTGTAATTTGAAAAAGAAGACTTAAGTACTCCAGACAGCTTTTAAGATAAAACTGAAGTATAATTAATAAACGATATTAAAGACAAGGTTGTTACTCAGTAGCAGCTACAATGAAGTTTTATTTTTTCTAACAATGATTTATTTAGATCATAAGATTTCATTTACCTGGGGAAATATTGTTTTGTTCCGTTAGTCGTCCCTAGTACAGTGCAGGAGCTAAATGCCACCAGCATTGGAGCGACGTCTGCAACCATCTCGTGGCGTTTGTCTCAGTATTTAGCGGACCTGATGTTTTACATGGAAAAATCTCCACTCCAGTACAGGATAATTGTCAATAAAACAGACGGACTACCGGAACTATGGAACGTAAGTCTCAGCTCTAGAACCATTGGATCAAACTAAACTAGGTCTGAACCAGACCACTTCAGAAAATACGTACGTGTTATTGTTCTGTTGCAACTCTTCTTCCTTTTATTCTTTGTTCTTAATTAATGTAAGGGATTTCTTCCAACACTATTAAGTTTTGCGTGGCAACAGGTAATGCGCGTTTCGTATTGATATGTATGTGATTGTCATAAACCATGTTGAGAAAATAACACCAACGCTGTAAGACAACATATGTTAGCGCATGGCAGCGTAAAGGAAGAAATCAAGTCAGAATCAGATGGAGAGGCGTGGTTGTGTCTTTATTCTCTCCAATGTGCCCATAAGTACGACGGTCATGATGCCGTTGAAAATGAAGTAAACCGATATATTTATCGAGAAACTTGTCTAAAATGCGATTATTGTTTAACTTTAATGAATCTCACATAAACAAAATTATTTTTAAGGAAAAACCTTTTTATTATAATCACAAATCACAAAAAAAAAAAAAAAAATCACAAATTAAAACAAAATACACAAAAATTAAGAAGATAAATAAATCGAGGTTGGTGTAACCTTGCTAAAGCTATACGCTGTCATAATGATGAAAATTGAACGGAAATTGAACGTTAGTCTTATATTATGTTATAGAAAGTAGAGCTATCAATGAATTCCCTATGAAGGGGGATATAGTTTACACAAGTGAGCGCTCAGGTTTATATTTTTAGTCATGCCAACTTTTGTAAGATTACACCAAATTTATTTTTAAGCAGTTTAGTGTATATTTTTTCATTTGTGTTTTTTCTTTTTTTCTTCCATTTTTGTTTTGTTTTTGAATATGATAAAAGACTATTTCCTTCAATTTTTATTTTTGTTAGTGAGATATATGTTCAACCTTTGAGTTATTCGTAGAAAATGAAGTTGACGATACATAGACTATGACTAAAAGTAATTCAGTTAAAATCCACCCAGTAGCTAAAACTTAGTTGCCTGCCCCTTTTTAGTTTGTAGTCGACAAAATCAGCTAACCGTGAACTGACAAGAGTTCACGCTCGACGGCCCTCAGATCAAGCTTCTTCTTCTTCGTTCTTAATTTTTAGTGCCGACCCCTTCGGATCAAGCAATTGATAATATTTTTTAAAATCTTATCTCCTTTTTTAGAACTGAATATAACAGTTTTTAAATTAAATTTGAATGAAAAATTATCTAATTAGATTAAAATTTCGATATTCTTGCATTGTCATTCAAGATCTAACACAGTGCCAAATTTCAGCTCAATCGGGTATTAGGAATCGGATTGAATTGATATTTTAAGATTTGTGAAATATACTGTTGAAAATGTAGGAATTATATATTTTTAATTTGAAATGTAATGACTGATTTTCTAACTAATTGCTTTGTCACCTAAGAACTACTACTGTTGCTAATTATAGAGCTCCATCGGAAAATGGGAAGGGGGTCGGCCTGGTCGGATATTAAAGCTCATGGTTGCTGAACCGTAAAGTCCCGAGGGCTCGATTACTGGGACAGCCACTCATCTAGGAGAGACAACTCCTAAATCAAACAACTGCTGCCTTTTATTTTGCTTTTTGGTTGGACAATGGCTATGGAAGCTAATCCAGAAAGACAAGAAATTTACTTTTCCCCTTTTTTACCTTTAGGTGACCTTAAAGAAAATAAACTTGAAAACCGACTCCAGGTATGTGCATGTCGAGTTGGTCAACCTGACGTCATACACCGGCTACACTGTGACCGTGTACGGGATCGCTGGTGGGGGAGAGGGCGAGAGACAAAAGATTCGTTTCACCACTGGCATGTCAGGTTGTGAAATAACGTTTTCAATTTTAAAAATCTAAATCATGTCGGCAACTAAAAATGTATTTACAAAATATGCAGCTTATCATCAACAGTTCACTGTTTAAGGTTTTCTACACTACACATTGTTTTTACATTGTCGAACATTCTGAAATAATTCATTACCTGTTTCTACATACTTGCAAACAATTAAGATATTTGCTTGTAGAAAATGTTAGGTGAAGAAAATTATAATAAAGTCTTATGTACAAGTTTGGTCCACAGTTCCGACAACTCCACCAACAATTGAGAACTTCAGTTATTCATGGATTTACTCCCCTGATAATAAAGTTTTAGTTATGTGGAATGTAAGGGACTAGTTTTTAATACTCTTAAATTTGTTCAATTTATACTTCTTTTATTTTCTATATTACATTAAGAAAATAGTATTTTTTTGTAAGACGATTTATTAATTGTTTTTTCGAATATCTAAAATCAGAATAAACAAGCTAAAATGAAACTACAATTTGTTTGCATAAAACTTTATTTGATCCGTCAAACAACATTTACAATTTAAATCCGAGCACAAACGATGATACCAAATCTAATGCTAATCTTAAACATTATTGTAACTCTAATGTCAAACACAGACACCGTTTTGTTTTTCCACATTCAATGTGAAATCACCTCACATTTCTCCATGATAAACATAGAAGCTAGTCTCGCTATGGTTTTCTTCCACAGCCTCTGTCCAGAGATGCCATTGGTGGCAGCAACTTCACTTACCAGCTGGAAGTGACCGTTGGTCAAGCAAATCCTACAACACAGTTCGTCAAGAAACCTCACTTTGTTCACAAGCTTTCATCTCTGTCTGAAACCATCACGATCAAGGTTTGGTCAGTCAATAAAGTTGGGCGGTCGGTGAACTACTCTACACTGGTCATACCTAAAGCAAAACGTAAGTTACTATTTTTGCCTTGTCATATTGAAATTAAATATATTAAGTTGTCATATTTAACGACATGTATTAAAAATGAAATTACTCGATGTTAAACTAGATCTAAAACAGGAAATTGTTACAGGTTTATTAAATAACAGCTAAATAATTAACAGACTTATGTAGGAGAATAATATTCTAAAAACAGTGTAAACTATTGACTTTTATACGGGCATACCAGACTGGAGCCATGCTATTAAGGCAGGCAAACTCCCATCAGGATTCAGTATGGAGACTTTCCCATATATTGCCAGCCGCTAGAATTGTGGGTTTGGGTTTAAGGGGCAGGTCAAGGAGCGTAGCGACCCTTCCCGGCGCCCGGGGACAAACTTTTCGATTTGCACCCCTCCTCGAGATTTCGATTTGCACCCCCCCCCCCTCAAACTTTCGCTTTGCACCCCCCCCCCCCCCCTCGAGATTTTGATTTGCACCCCCCCCCCCTCAAACTTTCAATTTGCACCCCCTCCACCTTTCAATTTAATTTTCCAACCCATTTTGGCGCCCCCTAAGCTCGGCGCCCGGGGACATATGTCCCCCCCCCCCCCCCGCTACGCTACTGGTCAGGTCAGACAAGAGATTTGAACTCAACATACACGCGTTCTATCGCTACACCACGCTGTCCCCAAACACTGCACCACTGTGATGCAACCCAGCTAGTGTGACGTTCTTCATAATACGAATAGTAGCTTACAATATACACACTGAATAGTGACTTCCAATTGTATTCCTATTTGTTTATCTTATAACACTACAGAATGTAGATAAGATGTACTTGCAACTAAAATATCATACACCTGTCATTGATCTATAGATGAAAACACAATAAAAACAAATGATAACTGAGACTTTTCATTTACCCAGATTTTCATCAGGATGGAGCAACCGTAACATTGGTTGACAGAGACCACGTGACAGTGAATATTAGTCTCGCAGACGTAGCCGATAAACAAATGGTTGCAGTACATTGGTGTGAGACCGAGAAAGACCAAATTTTTGGTATATATAACGTGTGTAAGGTAAGGTGACTTTCAAAAAAAAATTGTGTGTCATTTTGGATTATTTAGTTTTTAAAGAGGATTCTCTCACTCCATAGGAGAAGCTGATGACACATACAGAAAAGTTCAACAATTCTCGAATCACAAACAGGGGCGTGTACAGAGTCCCAGTGAATGTACGCATGTTCAGACAAGAACAACTCGGCAGCCTGATGCACCGGCAAATCACGTACTACGAATCTACAAGTAGCACGTATGAAGGTCTTTCTGGAAGTCTCACCAATGCCACGATAGACCAGGCTGGTTCTGTTGCGCACACTGATGGTGCAGGTACGGAAGGTCATCCGGATGTAGATAAACTGAAGTTTTTTCATTCAGTGATGGAGGGCGGACACTGGATTGGAATTGTCCCTGTGAGCGAGAACAGTGTTTTAAATAACATTAAAGGTGACTGGTTATGACATATTCCAAATATTACTAACGCCTCAATGTTTTAATATGATGTGTGTCCGGTCTATTTTTGCAGAAGCAAAAGGGTTAAGCTTAACGCTAGCTGTAGCATTGCAACATTAGCATTACTAGTTTATTACTAGTAAACCGAATACCCTCTTCTAGAGCAATGCAATTTCTGGATTTGCTTCCATAGGATGTGTCCATCTTAGAACTTACTGCAGTTGTTTGATTTTGGAGTTTTCACTCCTAGATGGTTTCTTACGAGCTTCATCTGAACTGGGATTCGAACTCTGGACTTTTCGATTTAGCAGCCATGAGCTTTACCGGACCGACAACGCCGGCTCCTACTTCGTCTCTTGAATTATGATGTGTAACCACGTCTAACGTGGTTCAGCCTTCTCACAGCCCAACGTATTTAGTAGATTTGTAACACGTTTAAGCATTAATCAGTGGCTTTTGTCACAAGATAAACATATCATTATGTATCTTCCAAAGTGTGAAGGCTCGTTTGTTGTAATGCATGTTTGTTGTCAGTGCTTTGATGTTTTCCAAGTAAACTTTACCAAAATACTTGTTTAGTTCACTACAACAGTTTTATTGCATGCATTTTTTCATTAGATGAAATTGCGCTTAAAGCCAGGTTTAATTCTTTGTCAAGAAAAAGTACCACAGTTAGTTTTAATGATTGATAAAAAATAATTATTAATCGGCAAAATGTTTTTAGATTAAAGTATATATAACATATAATAATAAATTCTAAATTTGTTGATTTCTTTAAATACTTTTATAGAGACAAAGGAAATACAAACAAACGTAATCGTCGTAGTTGTTGCATGCGTCTCTATAGTATGTATAATTGGACTCATCATTGTCATGTATTTGTAAGTATTTTCTTGTAGAATGGTATGTAAGTATTAAATAAATGATATTGGTAAAATAATAAGTGGTTGTATGTTTCTTATCTAATTTTTAAATTCTTTTTTTAAAAAAATAATGAGTTATTGAATAGTTAAATGAACAATAATTGAATATCATAACAATTTTTGTATTGACTTTCATTATCATTGTCATTGTAAGAATAGTATGTTTAAAAGTTTATAGATCATTTCGGTTTTCACCGTGTAGAATCTTGAATTTATGAATTTATTTTAGCGGTGTCAAGCAATGCATCAAGCGAAGAAGATATTTCAATACACACGTTGTACCTCCCGTTTTAGCAGATCAAATGGAACCGATGATACAGGTAGGCACAATCTTTAGGTCCCTATTTCTCTCAAATGGAACCAACGATACAGGTAAGCACGATCTTTAGGTCCCTAATTCTCTCTAAAGGAACCGATGATACAGGTAAGCACGATTTTTAGGTTTCTGATTCTCTCAAAATCTCATCAAATTTCTTTAAGTCTAACCCATTGTCTTTTCACTAAGTCTTGTCAGACTCATTGTTTCTCGCAAGAGTTCTCCTCTCATTATCTCGTTTTTTTCCTCGACGCATTCAAACTAATCAAAAACTTTATATGTCTAATCCACGTAATCCTAATCACGTAATCCAAATTTAAGTTTTGCCTGAGCCTGCAGCTTTTAAGTTACCGGTCTCATCCTGTACCAATTATCATTAAGTTTAACCTAAATCATCCTCTACCTATTAGCATTACGTTTAACCTAAATAATCTTCTACGTATTAGCACTAAGTTTAACTTAAATCATCTTCTACGTATTAGCACTAAGTTTAACCTAAATCATCCTCTACCTATTAGCATTAAGTTTAACCTAAATAATCTTCTACGTATTAGCACTAAGTTTAACTTAAATCATCCTCTACCTATTAGCATTAAGTTTAACCTAAATATTAGCATTAAGTTTAACCTAAATAATCTTCTACGTATTAGCACTAAGTTTAACTTAAATCATCCTCTACCTATTAGCATTAAGTTTAACCTAAATAATCTTCTACGTATTAGCACTAAGTTTAACTTAAATCATCCTCTACCTATTAGCATTAAGTTTAACCTAAATAATCTTCTACGTATTAGCACTAAGTTTAACTTAAATCATCCTCTACATATTAGCATTAAGTTTAACCTAAATCATCCTCTACCTATTAGCATTAAGTTTAACCTAAATAATCTTCTACGTATTAGCACTAAGTTTAACTTAAATCATCCTCTACCTATTAGCATTACGTTTAATCTGCATAATCTTTGCTAGCAGACGACTCTGGGGTACAACGATGATAGAACTGGTTCTTCTAACGAAACTGAGTCCGGCCTGGGTGCCAGTGTAGCAGACACTGAGGCTCCCAGTCAAGGCTCGGCCACAGACACAAGTGCCAGATCTTCTAGCAACCATGTTGCTTCCACCAACGGTCAAGAAAATTCCACCAACGGTCAGCATAATTCCACCAACAGTCAACAGAATTCCACCAACAGTCAACAGAATTCCACCAACGGTCAACAGAATTCCACCAACGGTCAAGAAAATTCCACCAACAGTCAACAGAATTCCACCAACAGTCAACAGAATTCCACCAACAGTCAACAGAATTCCACCAACGGTCAACAGAATTCCACCAACGGTCAAGAACAGAATTCCACCAACGGTCAAGAAAATTCCACCAACAGTCAACAGAATTCCACCAACAGTCAACAGAATTCCACCAACAGTCAACAGAATTCCACCAACGGTCAACAGAATTCCACCAACGGTCAAGAAAATTCCACCAACAGTCAACAGAATTCCACCAACAGTCAACAGGACTCAAGCAACGGTCAACAGTATTCCACCAGCAGCGGAAGTAGATCTGGGACTCGAACCTCAGGACACTACGACGCCTCCACCAGCTGGGAAGCCGGGCCCAGTACTGGGAGCCGTGTGGGAGACACCAGCTCCAGTAGTGACCTCGAGCAGAGGAAGCTGTTGGAAGAGCTGGGCTTAGAGATGTGCTTCGACTCTATTGAAGACGAAGGATAATCCATCTAACAATGTCAGGCTAGTTGTCTTCAGATCTACTCCGACACTGAATGAGTTCCTTGTCAAGATAGTAGACATCCCTCTCAGCGGAAACATAATAACCTCTTAAGTTAAGATTATAAAAAGTTTTCTTCACTAATTGCTTGTTTACATGATTAACATATTCTTTTCGTTTTTCTTAGCTGTATGTCAATTTTCTTAGCTGTATGTCAATTCGCTTCTGTTAATAGTTCTGCTTATATTTATTGTATTTCATGCTATTCTTTAAAGTTATATTGCGTTTCTTAGATTTGTACTTAGTTTAGTTTTTAATATTTCCTATAGTACGACTTTATATCGACGTAGCATCAGCTTGTGTGTGATGTACGTTGATGCACTTCTGTTAAAATAGCGATGCGTCTTTAAAGTTGGTGAATTAGTTTTTGAAGACAAAATGTTTACTTACTTGGTAGTATGTATATACCATTGTTCTTGGACTATCTGTGTAGATTGTGATTCTATTTGTTAGAAGTATTTTTTTTATATTGTTTGATTTAATTTATTTTTGTAAAAACAAATTGCTTATGTTTTCGTAATTAAATTTTGTTTTTACAAAGCTATATAAAATTTAAAAATAAAAATTGTTTATTTTATAAGATTTTTGTCTTAGCGTTAGGTAGATGATCTAAAAATATTAACAAAAACATGCAATAATCCAGTTGATGGTTGACGCCAGGATAATTTAGTTACAGTAAGTTTGTCACAGTAAGTCTGTCACAGTAAGTCTGTCACATAAAGTCTTGTCATAGTAAGTCTGTCACAGCAAAACTGTCATAGCATGTTTGTCACAGTATTTCTGTCACATTAAGTTTACCCAATCTTTTACAAGTCTGAGGTCTGTCACAGTAAGTCTGTCACAGTAAGTCTGTCACAGTAAGTTTGTCACAGTAAGTCTGTCACAGTAAGTCTGTCACAGTAAGTCTGTCACAGTAAGTCTGTCACAGTAAGTTTGTCACAGTAAGTCTGTCAGTAAGTCTGTCAGTATGTCTATCACTATCACAGTAAGTCTGTCAGCAAGTCTGTCACAGTAAGTCTGTCAGTAAGTCTGTCACAGTAAGTCTGTCAGTATGTCTATCACAGTAAGTCTGTCAGTATGTCTATCACAGTAAGTCTGTCAGTAAGTCTGTCACAGTGAGTCTGTCAGTAAGTCTGTTACAGTATGTCTGTCACAGTAAGTCTGTCACAGTGAGTCTGTCACAGTATGTCTGTCACAGTAAGTCTGTCACAGTGAGTCTGTTACGGTATGTCTGTCACAGTAAGTCTGTCACAGTGAGTCTGTCAGTAAGTCTGTTACAGTATGTCTGTCACAGTGAGTCTGTCAGTAAGTCTATTACAGTATGTCTGTCACAGTAAGTCTGTCACAGTGAGTCTGTCAGTAAGTCTGTTACAGTATGTCTGTCACAGTAAGTTTACCCAATCTTTTACAAGTCTGAGGTGGTTAGTTTCTGAAACCGCTTTTACTACAGTCTGAACCAAAACATATTCTTTAGAAATGATAACACAACAATGCCCTGTGTTAATAAATCAAATGTAGTGTAGTTCGTGCTTGCATTACATAAAGTATTAAATCCTGCTTGCTATGAAATATTTCACTTGGTTGTGAACCGAAAGTGTACAACTTGTAAAAGACCACGTGTCTGAAGTCTGCACGCCTCACGACAAGCTGGGTCACGATTTTAACAGTCACTAGAGCAGGACACGTTTTAAAATCTAAGTTCCAGATTTTCCAGGTATGACCGGGAACGCTGTAAAAAAAAAATCACACTATATGTAATCGGTGCGGCAAGCCTTTATTGTGACCTTGTGGAGCGAAACACCGTCTCGCTCCACCAGAGCGTTATTGTTCTTCTGTTAACTGTCACGTGACCAGAGTTTCGTTTCGTCCTGTGCGTAGGACCAGTGACTGGATTCCTTATACACTGATTGTTAGATCAGTTGACGGGCTAGATGGTGATCTAAAGACTTCACGAGGTAAGAGGGAAATATAGTTTACAATATCTTTATCTATGTATCTTTCTATGTATCTATCTATGTATCTATCTATGTATCTTTCTATGTATATATGTATCTATCTATGTATCTATGTATCTATGTATCTATCTATGTATCTATGTATCTATGTATCTATGTATCTATGTATCTATGTATCTATGTATCTATGTATCTATGTATCTATGTATCTATGTATCTATGTATCTATGTATCTATGTATCTATGTATCTATGTATCTATGTATCTATGTATCTATGTATCTATGTATCTATGTATCTATGTATCTATGTATCTATGTATCTATCTATCTATCTATCTATCTATCTATCTATCTATCTATCTATCTATCTATCTATCTATCTATCTATCTATCTATCTATCTATCTATCTATCTATCTATCTATCTATCTATCTATCTATCTATCTATCTATCTATCTATCTATCTATCTATCTATCTATCTATCTATCTATCTATCTATCTATCTATCTATCTATCTATCTATCTATCTATCTATCTATCTATCTATCTATCTATCTATCTATCTATCTATCTATCTATCTATCTATCTATCTATCTATCTATCTATCTATCTATCTATCTATCTATCTATCTATCTATCTATCTATCTATCTATCTATCTATCTATCTATCTATCTATCTATCTATCTATCTATCTATCTATCTATCTATCTATCTATCTATCTATCTATCTATCTATCTATCTATCTATCTATCTATCTATCTATCTATCTATCTATCTATCTATCTATCTATCTATCTATCTATCTATCTATCTATCTATCTATCTATCTATCTATCTATCTATCTATCTATCTATCTATCTATCTATCTATCTATCTATCTATCTATCTATCTATCTATCTATCTATCTATCTATCTATCTATCTATCTATCTATCTATCTATCTATCTATCTATCTATCTATCTATCTATCTATCTCTCTCTCTGGTCTGGTCTGTCTGCCTCTATATCTGTATATCTGTATGTAAGCCCTGCTAGGGGGGGGGGATACCTAATATCTACCCTTCTAGGCTTATCTAACTAACTACTGTCCGGTCAGTGCAAGCCCGGATAAACCCAGACTGGTTAATAACCTAACCTTAGTCTAAATAATAAAACTACTAAAAATAAAACAAAAACTTAACCAATGTAATAAAATTTATTTAACAAAATAAATATGGAACCAAGCTTATAAACAAACTAGAATTTAGGTAAAACAGAACACTGGAGACATACAAAACAGAAACAGAACTCAACGGAACAAAACACCCAATTTCGGACCACCGTCCTAGAAAGAGGAAAAATAAGACAAATCAATTTAAAATGTAAAAAAGTCATACACAAGGCAGTAAGCTGACACAATTGTCAGCCTAAACAAGAGGCTCTCATAAATGAAAGTAAAATCTACAATAATCCATGACTAAACCCAGGCCATCGTGCTACCACGTGGTCTGGATAAAACAAACATTGAAACTTCTCAAAGTCGAAGTGACTAAATAGATCTAGTATATAGTCACTTTGTATACAAAATCAGCAAACAAAAATATGGAAAACATAATAAAACACTATAAAAATAACCCTACGTTACCATACACCACATAAACGTGACACAGAAACTCTTCAACACACAGGCCTCGACATTCCAGCAGAATGTCCCTCCATGTCGACACACCACATTCACGAACAAAGAAACCAATACTACGAACAAAGAAACCAGTGCTACGCACAAGAAAATAGTCCCTAATACAATAATAAGTAACATTCAGGACATAAAGCAAAGTGGAGCAACAATCCAAAACAAAGTTTGCATAAATAATAACACTAAAATATAAACAAGACACAATAACCAGACTACAAACCATTGTAAAATCAAAATCATATCAGCGCCATAATAGCGGACTACTTAACTAAAAACCACAACAATCCTCAAAGGAACATAAAAAGCGACATTCGCCTTCTTAGTTACAAATAATTATAATAACAGATAAACACACTCCAGCCGCTCACATGTATATCTGTATATCTGTATATCTCTACATCTCTACATCTCTACATCTCTACATCTCTACATCTGTACATCTCTACATCTCTACATCTCTACATCTGTACATCTGTACATCTTTACATCTCTACATCTCTACATCTGTACATCTGTACATCTTTACATCTCTACATCTCTACATCTGTACATCTGTACATCTGTACATCTCTACATCTCTACATCTCTACATCTGTACATCTCTACATCATCTCTACATCTCTACATCTCTACATCTCTACATCTCTATATCTCTCAGAATATATTTCCCTTTACATATCTGCCGTGTGTGAAAACCTACACCGAAAGTAATTGGATTGCATGAGGTAGATTTCCTAGGGAAAGCTTGTCTGGTTGATTTCCTCAGGAAAAATATAGCCATCTGGTAGGCGGAATGTGTCGTTGGAGTCGTGGTGAAAACACATTAGGGACTGGTGGGTCGCTAGAGCGATTACAGGGCACGTAACTACTGATTTATTTTTACCTGTTATTTAATTAAATTAAAAATATGTGTACAAGACGTTCATTTGTAGCTAATCTTTATGGGAAGCTAATTTAAAAACAAGGCATTTATAACAGGATCTTAAGTTACAGATAATTAATTAAATTTTAAGCAGATGAGTCAGACGGTGTGAGAAGATTGATTAGCTTCAACAGATAGTTTTTTTTCCCAACAATGAAAAACCGATTTTTTAATATTAATTATTAACTACGCTACCAGACACCCATAATGACCCTCTTCGCTATCAATACACTTCGTTACAACCAAGTGCTGATTATCTTCCCTTCATCCATGACTTGATGATTTCTAATAACTTACGTCCCCTTATTTTAACCCCTAGGGTTACTTAGGAAATCAACAGCTCCGGGTTCCCCGTCTTGTACACTACGGGGGCGGTAATTTGGAGTTTGTTACTGGTGGGAGATTTGTTTTGATAAACAGCTGTTGCTTTATTAACAAATTTATAAGTCTCACTTAAAAAAGGGTTTAGTTTGCTATACAGCCTAATTAAGTGTGAAGTCAGTTGTCGAAATATTTTTTCTTAATACTAATTAGCAACTTCCTAGTAATTAATTGGAGTTTTAAGCGAACTCTCAACTCTGGTCTGTAGATTATTTTTGAAATAAGACATCGGCCTATTTTTTCTGGTGACCGGAAAGAAGCGCACTGGAAAAAAAGCGCAAAACAAAAAGCGCAACGGAAAAAAGCGCAAAGAGAAAAAAGCGCACACAGAAAAAGCGCAAAGAGAAAAAAGTGCACACAGAAAAAGCACAAAGAGAAAAAAGCGCAAACAGAAAAAAGCGCAAACAGAAAAATGGACTGACTTCTAGATGTCTATATAGTATATAGTATATAGTATAGATTAGATCTATATTACTATAGATCTATACTAGATCTAGTCTAGTAGTAGATCTAGATTCTAGACTAGATCTAGATCTAGATCTAGATCTACTAGATCTAGATAATAGATAGATTCTAGATCTAGCTCTAGAATAGATCTCTAGAGTACTCCTCCTAGAATCCTAGAATCTAGTACTAGATTCTCGATATAAATCTATCTAGTCTAGATAATCTAGATCTAGATCTAGAAACTAATAGCTCTAGCTTACTGTTTAGAGCACTCACAGAACTCAGAGAGTCAGTAGTCACAGGCCACAGGCCTAAAAAAAACAACAATGAAACGTGCGTTAAAAAATTCTACAAAAACATTGGTAACAATTAAAAAGAATAATGTTAGATATTAGTAATCTGAGCATAACAGTCATAAAAAAATAAGCCAATTATAATGAAAAGAGATACAAACGAATTTTAAAAGCCTGAATCGAACTGAAAATATTCCCTTGTTCGCCATTTTGTTTTCTTGGATCACCTTGTCCGTATTTATCATGGACAATAAATGTTATGACTTTAATCTTTTTACTCTCCCTGGCCACTTCAGTTCAGTTCAAGGTGGGGTTGAGGGCGGTTTTATTAAATTTTTAAATTTATACAATAATTCAAAATCATTTTCAACGGCTTATGTTCAATACAAAAATATGAAAATGAGTGTAATCGATGGTTCCCAAACGGCTTTAATTTTTGAAAATGTAGCTATAATTTTATCGCTTTCTATATTTTTAAAAATAATTTTAAAAAAATTTAGTATGATTACATAGACTTTTCCTTTCTAATGTTGATTATCAAAATTTAAAACTTGAATTGATTAAGAATGTCCATTTGGTAATATAATTTTTTAATTTAATATTTACATTTTTCGGGCAAACGGCCTTCGGGCAAGTGGCATTCGGGCAATAGTCACATTCGGGCAAGTGTCCATTCGGGCATTTGTCGCATTCGGGCAAGTGTCCATTCGGGCATTTGTCGCATTCGGGCAAGTGTCCATTCGGGCATTTGTCCCATTCGGGCAAGTGTCCATTCGGGCATTTGTCGCATTCGGGCAAGTGTCCATTCGGGCATTTGTCCCATTCGGGCAAGTGTCCATTCGGGCATTTGTCGCATTCGGGCAAGTGTCCATTCGGGAAATCTGCCTTCGGGCAAACGGCATTCGGGCAAGTGTCTTTCGGGAAAACGTCCGGCTCCCATGAAATACCACCCTCATTTCCCACTTAAGTCCCCCCATCCTGCCCCAACACTTCCCACAAGCAAAATATTCTTTAACGTTAACTATTGAATAATTTAAAGTGCACCTTATATTTTTAACATCAAGTAGATAATCGACTTTTTAAAATCAATAGCTAAATTGTAATTATCACGTACGGTATAGAGAAGATGAATTCATTATCAAGCCGGTCAGAGTCCCCCACACCCCCCCCACCCCGAACACCATGAAACTCATCCCCAGATGCTAGAGATGTGTAGGCTAGAGACAATAGTTCTAAGAAGTCGTGACTCCATTTGTTTGTACCAGTGGTTCATAGGAAATCTGGGGGTGATGTGGGGGGCTTTTTGGGGGTGATGTGTTGGTCTTTGTGGGAGTGATGTGGAAGTATTTGTGGGGTGATGTGGGGGTCTTTGTGGGGGGTGATGTGGAGGTCTATTTGGCGTGATGTGGAAGTATTTGTGGGGTGATGTGGGGGTCTTTTTGGCGTGATGTGGAAGTATTTGTGGGGTGATGTGGGGGCCTTTATGAGAGTGATGTGGGGGTCTTTATGGGAGTGATGTGGAGGTCTTTGTGGTGTGATGTGGAGGTCTTTTAGGGGTGATGTGGAGGTCTTTGTGGGTAGATGTGGAGATACTTTTTGGGGGTGATGTGGAGGTCTTTGTGGGGTGATGTGGAGGTCTTTTAGGGGTGATGTGGAGGTCTTTGTGGGTAGATGTGGAGATACTTTTTGGGGGTGATGTGGAGGTCTTTGTGGGGTGAGGTGGAGGTCTTTATGGGGGTGATGTGTAGGTCTTTGCGGTGTGATGTGGAGGTCTTTTAGGGGTGATGTGGAGGTCTTTGTGGGTAGATGTGGAGATACTTTTTGGGGGTGATGTGGAGGTCTTTGTGGGGTGAGGTGGAGGTCTTTATGGGGGTGATGTGTAGGTCTTTGTGGGGGGGGGGGGGTGATGTGGAGGTCTTTGTGGGGGTGATGTGGAGGTCTTTCTGGGGGTGATGTGGAGATCTTTGTGGCGTGATGTGAAGTTTTTTTTATGTCATTGTCTATTAGCTATTAATATCAATATTCCTGTAATCTTTTGATTCTGTTCAGGTACTTCACTAATTAATTCCCTAACTCAATTGTGCTAAATTTTCTTCGTTTATTAGTTCCCACACTCAGCTTTACTGCAATTTTTTCACTTTTTAATTAAAACAATTGTGCAGCGAGTATTTCAACTAATTACAACCCTCCACCTGCTTCTGTTTGTTTTAAGGGAATACACTAATTAATTATCCTCACGAGTAATTAGCTCGCTTACCGTGGCAACTGACAGCACTGAAAAAAAACCCAGAATCTAGGATTTCTCCTCCTGTTATTGGTATTACCTATCTATTTAGGTAACTCGTAGAGCAAGTATTTTTAGAAGCTTAAGTTCTTGTTGTGTTGATAAATTCTGTATAGACAAATAATTGTATTGTACGAATATAATAAACAACGGAGCAGGTGCGAGGAACTGTTCTATCGGGGTCAAGCCACTCCAGGTAATAACAAAAATATTGTACATCCATTATCAAAAATAACAAAAAGGATTTATGTATATAGTTTGTTTGAAATGTTATTAATTCGTATTGTTTATCAGTCTGCTCCTTGTTTGACTTGATTGTCTATGTTGTACCGTACATACAGAAGTTTTATATTGAAGGTCGTCGTTTTTCCACAGCCTACAAAGATCAAACTTTGTGCAGGAGTGTGTGTGCTTGAAAACGCGTGTGTGAGTGCGTGTGAGTGTCTATGTTGTGTGAACGTGTGTCTGTGCGTGTAAGTGCGTGTGTTTACAAGTGTGCGAGTGAGAGCGTGCGTGTGTGTGTGCGTGTGTGAACGTTTGTCTATTTGATAACGTGCTTTTTGTTGCGTTTACATACCTGTTTGTTGTTGTGAGTCCGCGTGATACTCTCCGTATATGTGTGTATTTGTCATATGGGATTTAACGTTTGTATATTGGTATATTGGTATATTATTATGGTTATGTATATCAGTATGTGTTTGTATGTTAGCGAATGAATGTGTATGTTATGTATGTGTCTGTGTATATATTTGTTCGCATATTTTATCTGCTCTAGTGCGATGTATCTTGGAAGAGGGTTTGTATTTCTTACTATTCTTTAGAGTCACATTGTAATATGGCAAAGATCCATGCGAAGATAATCCCCCTCTCAGCAGGACCCCAGTATTCTAACTCTCCCCCCTCACAAACACCCACACAACACCCGTTCAACTGAACCCAAAAGTATTTTTTTTTGTAAATGAAATTCTTCTTCTATGAGACTGCAAGCAAGCGATATCAGCAGGAGAGTTATAAGGCTTGGGTTATTTCGTACTTGGTTTGCTAAACTACTTTAGACACACGAACATCCTTGCTAACAGTTATGGGTGTAACAGAAGAATCTCCGCAAAGTGCTTTGTATGGCTGTCACTCCCAGGTTTCTGGCAACGACTGTCTCACAACTACTGTGTCACAACCATCACAACCACAGTGTCACAGCCATCACAACCACTATGTCATAACCATCACAACCATCACAACCACTGTGTCACAACCACCGTGTCACAACCATCACGCAATAGACAAGTCAATCACGCGTAGGACTGCTCACTGTCTGCCGAATAAACTCACGGTCGGGGCATACATTGACCTGATTTATTTTCTCGCATCCCGCGTTTTCACAAAATATATGGCCCACCCAAATTCTTGTTTTCCTGCCCTTTTAACGGAGTATATAACGAACGTTTTCCAGAATTTCACGGCTTTTTTTCTTATTTACATTTGAGATGAGGACGAAAGGATGACGTCACGCGTCTGGTTCCCACCTCCAAGACCTCCCCTTCAGAACTGATTTCATCACCTGGTCAGAGAAGGAAGCGTTAACCATGGAGGGATGGGTGATCCAACTTCTGCTGCTTGCGTTACTTAGCTGGATCGTCACAGAATCAAGTCTATTTTTTGCAGGTGGGTCTGTAGGTGTGAGTGTGTGTGTGTGTGTGTGTGTGCGCGCGTGTGTGTGTGTGTGTGTGTGTGTGTGCGTGAACACGATAACTTGAGTAACGCTATGGCTTAGGTTGATGAAATTTCAAATAGAGGCCTAAGTATTATATCAAATTTGTAGTTCTGTATCAACTTTTCTGCGCTTCCCGGTAACCGGAAGTGGAAATTATTTTACTTTCAATTTTTAAAAAACCCATAACTTGAGTACTGTTTCTGAGAGATAAATGAAATTTCACATGTAAGTAAAAGAACTAATCAATTCTCTGCCTTCTGTCAAATTTTAAGCAATTTTCGTTGACCGAAAATAATAATTAACGTGATTTCAGATTACGCAAAAAATTAATATGAATTTATGAAGTACTAGTAATATTCTGCAGTATTATACACATATTGTTTGCCATTTATTTGGTGCGCAATTCTTTTATTCTCCGAAATTCTATTCTATTTTTACAATCTTTTATTTAACTCACTTCCTCGTCAGTCGTCAGTCTGTCGTCAGTCGTCAGTCTAGATCGAAACGCTGGAGTGAAAACTCGGTCACTTCTACTTGACCGATACGATTCACATTTGACACGTGGGTCAAGACATGAAGACAATGCAATCTGAAATTAAATTTGAATTAATTGGATGCCTAATTAATTTTTTATGAATTAATTAAATTTTGGACCGAATTAGTAGGCATGTCTATCCAACCACACCACACGCGTCATCACGTTCAATAGCTGCGCCATCACGTTCAATGGCTGCGCCATCACGTTCAGTAGGCGCGCAATGGTTTTTAGTCATGTAACTCTATTGTAAATAAAACATGTAAAGTACTGAAAAACAAATTCATAAAAAACGTTTTAATAACAAGCTTTTATGTAATAATGCACTAAAAAGTAGAAAATAAATTATAGACTACTATTTAAAAAACTATAAAGAAAAGCGTGGGTGTCTTCCTTAACATTAGTAAAGTGACCCACGCTTTTCTTTATAGTTTTTTTAATAGTAGTCTAAAATTTATTTTCTACTTTTTAGTGCATTATTACATAAAAGCTTGTTATTAAAACGTTTTTATGAATTTTTTTATAAAAGTTTAAGTAATTACTGTTTGATCACGCCGTCCCATTAAAAAATTAATTAATTAAAGCTTTGAAAGTTTAAAATCCTGCCATCGTCATCCTCCCTCCCACACACACAAACTTTTTTTTAAAAATCCTTCTCATTTGGATGAATCCCCCCCCCCCTTTCCCAACCAAAGAATCGTTGCCGGAACCTTATGACCTCTCAACCCCACACACATAAACAGATCACCCACACTACCCTATTTTTCAAACCCTGCTTCTAAACCAATAATCTATACACCTAGATCTCTGGTTTTCTAATCGACAATGATGTTGCTGATTATTTTTCAGCCAAAGATATGACAATTACCTGGCTAGTTTACCACGGCACAATAAACTTTCATACTATCACTTTTACTTTTCTAAAAGAGGCTTGAGTGTTTTCACCAAACGACCCATGACTCATCATCATACCCTTAGACCTAGTGATTTAAAACCGTAATACTCTCAATATTTGTTCAATGACTCATTCACAATCAATGAAACGTAATATTGACATTGGCCACTTATGTAATGATGAATGGGTACACAGAGTTTTTTTATTTTTAAATTTTTTTTTTTCATTAAATTCAGAACCAGAGTTTCTTCTAGGCACCCCCCCCCCCCCTCCACAATAGAGAACGCCTATTTCCTATTCAACCCGGAAGTAAAAACACATACATTTTAGTTACCACGGTTACAGCTTTATGAATGAAAGGCGTATCAAGTAGTTAGTCCTAGATCTACTTACTTCCGACCCAGATTAGATTTTGGGGTCAAGCAGAAAGAAAAACAGTTTGTTTTCATTAAAATTGTGGATTTTTTAGATCTAGAATCTAGAAATCTAGAGCTAGAAGGAAATTCGTGATGCATAGGCCAAACTAATAAATAAACTATTACTAACTATATTAGATCTTAGTATTTATTATAAGTATTGTTTTTTAAGTATTAACTCACTAAAATTTCCTGGGTGGGAGGGGATTTCTAATAACAGTCTAGTAACAGTTTGTTATCTCCTGTATAAATTGAAGGAAGAGTGAAGAGTGTAAGACTTGACTTCTGTCTAAGAAGTGTTACAGCCAGTCTCCAACCTACCTGGTTTGGTGTAAACATCATAGGACACCGTTTACTTACACTAGAGCCCTTAAAATTAAAGAGAAAAATAACCCACCTGCTGTGGGTCAATTATAAAAAAAAAATTATAATAATTAGATCTAGGCATATACTCAGATGTTTTGTTTTTATCCACATTTAATTACTATTGTTAAATACTTTACACTTTACACATAATGTTGCAGATTGCCATAACACATACAAATATATTTTAATTGATTTAATTATCTAATTATTAATTATATATGCAGATATTCTGGAGTGTGATGGTACCAGGAAAGGCTTTAATTATAAAGTAAATACACAATCAACAGTTTGTTGCATTCTAGAAGAAGAAGAGTGTAAAAAGACAACAGAGAATGATCAGCTTTACTTTGAATTGAAACCAGAAACAGAAGAAGTTCCCGAACCAAGCTGGTACAACCTCTCTCTTGGACCCTGTAGAACACAACTCACAGTAAACAGCACAGCTGCAGGCACTATGGTCGTCAGTTGTTATAAAAATAAATATAAACTGGCTAGGGAAAATATGCAATTTATAGGTACATCTACTAAAACTTTATGCTAAAGTACCCAAACTCCTTATTGAGTCTAACACTGAGATTATTAAGGCCAGTGATTCTTGACATTTTTGGAGGAACGGAACACCACCTGTTTCATTTTAAAAGTTCTATAATCTGCACTGACCAATTAAATGGTGAATCATATGAGTCAGGTGTTGGTCTTGACCTCTACCCAACAACTGAGACTGACTCACTGAATCCTTGGGGTTTGAAAAACTCAGGTTAAGAACCACTGACCTAGAGCAATTCCTTTTTAACTATTTTTGTTACAAATTGCATGATTTAGTTTTTTTATCTTAAAAAAACTATATTAACAGTATGTCTACATAGACCCACTAATATTTCTGTTTACCAAAAGTTTAAGTTTCTAAAAGTTTGAATGAAATGGCAGATTGAAGAAAAAATTTAAGAGAAAAACTTTACTTTAGACTAAGGAAATAGTAATGCATCATTTTTTATAATATCCTCTTTTTAGTGCCTATTTATAAAAGCTTGCCATAAATGACAATACACGTATTAAAGAATTTTATCTCCTTCCTCTATATCTTCAGCCTTGTCCAAACCATCAGACGCTCCTAAAATAATGTCACACTTTAGCCTTACAATCCCCACCACTTTGCAATATTGTATTGTGTATATTTCAATACGTCAGCTTCAAAACAGCTTATAAATCGAATATATAAAGCTCAATTCTGTATGTAACACATATGTTTGTCGTGGATCTTCGATGGATTTAAGTGTTAGATAATAAACGTCCTTATGGTCTAAAATTATGAGTTAAAAAATTAATATTGAAAGTTTTGGGAAATAATTTTCATTTATCAAACTGACAGTAATAATTTTCGGCATGTTCATTAAACACAAGTTTTACAAAAATTCTAATTATGTCTTTATTTAGTCCTATAGCACTTACTTCCCTTTGATAAATTAGGAAAACACAATTACTTTCCTTTATAAAACCATTGCATTAGTGGAAAAGAATTTACTTTTTATTACTTTGTTTTGGTGTTGGGAAAAAAATAATTACATAATTAGCGGGGATTGATCAAGTGCAAATGTTGTAGGTATTTTACGGATAAGCTTGGAGTATTATAATTGTTCATTAAATTGAAACAGGCGAGTTCGTTTAAGTGAGTGCAAAAGACTGTGAATAAGTTGGGGTACTATAGTCGGTCATTAAGCTAAAACAGGTGATTCCGCCCCGGGCGTTTATGTTCGCGTTAGTGTTTTCTTTGTGTTTAGGTGGGTTTGCGTTAGTGGTTGCGTTTTGATTTGGTTCGTTTTTGTTCTTTCTTTTTTCGATTTTGTTTGTGTTTTTTTCTTTGGGTTTGTATTTGTGTTTTTGGTTGGTTTTGCGTTTGGATTTGGTTTGTTTTCGTTTGCTTTTTCGTTGTTTTTTTGTGTTGGTATTGGTGTTTGTGGTTGTGGTTGGGTTTGTTGTTAGGTTTTTGTTTTCGTTTGCTTTTTTGTTGTTTTTTTCTTTGTGTTTGTATTGGTGTTTGTGGTTGTGGTTGGGTTTGTTGTTAGGTTTTTGTTTTCGTTTGTATTTGTAATTGTGTTAGCGTTATGTTTGCGTTTTGTTGTTTTGGTTTTGGTTGGTTGTGGTTTGGGTGGACAATGCCGGGTTTATGATGATTACTAAACACACAGGTAATGGTCTTTAACAGAAAGGTTTTTCACAGAAGCCAGAGCAGGGCCTGGCCGGGACGGCTAGTAAATTTTAAAAACTTTAAAATTAATTTTCTACCCCTTTTGGCGCCCCCATAGGTTCAGTGCCCTCCCCTAGCTACGCCACTGATATTGATCATTTTTTATGACAATTTTTAAAAAAATGTTATTAGCACAAAAGATATGCAAAAATTCCATTTTAAAATAAATGTATTTTAAGTGCTATCGCATGATGTCACACATTCTTAACCTCATCACATGGCACACAAAAACAGAACCAGCCCTCCTTCCCCTTCCCCCCCCCCCACACACACCTTTTCAGGAGTGTGGCATCATCTTAACATAACCCCATAATTAACATTCAAGACCATGTAAGGCAGTTCTTTTCACACTTATTGTAAAATAAGAAATACCTGCTCTGAGAAAAAAATTATCCATATTTGCTATATATGAAGCATATCTACTAATATTTGTCTTATTTATCTCTATACATGGATACAGACAAACCAGCCAAGCCAGTTATATCAGACATCAAATACTATGAAAACAAATCAGTTGAGATATATTTTCAAGTGAAAAAGAGTTCTCTATTTGCTGAGAGTGATGAGTTTAATGTTTCTTTGGCTAGACAAGAACATCAGAGGTAAAATTCACTTACCCTTTATACAGACCTATAATGTTTGTATTGTGTTTGTCAGAAGATCTACAATGTATGTTGTCTTTCAGTGAGAAGACCTACAATGTTTGTTCAACCCATTGTGAGGAAGCATCAAGTGCTAACAACTTCACTTGCAAGTGTACGATCAAATTAAAAACCTTTCTCACTCAGGACATCAGAATTATTATCAATGTTACCAGAGTAATGGAGAGCAACAGTGTCATAAAATTTTACAAGCTAAGTAGACATGGTAAAAAAGATTTTGTTTATAGAAAAGATATTTTCTTCGCTTGATAATCAAATGGCCAAAAGTGATTTATTTAAACTTAATTACTGTAAATTACATACTTAACCTGAGATTTACACAAGGAACAGCATGACAAAAGTAATGTTTTGATATGTTTATAACAAAGTTCAGGTCTTTTTATTGCTATCCCTTATGTTTCTGTCTGTCTATAGTTGTCCCAGGTAAAATTAGATGGATGAAAGTCACTAACAATGCAAAGACCTGTGCTGTTTTGAGGTTTAAACTCTCTTGGAACCTGAGAACTCTGATGGAATATATGAATCAGACTGGAAAGCCGTTGAACTATAGTGTAGTTCTAGTGAATAATAATGGGACTGATAACAAGCTTACGGTAAACTTGAATTTATATCTTAGAAGCTTTCTAATTGTTTTGTCAAAAATCTGTTGGCATAGTATTTTTATTAACTGAAAAACTATACATTTTATGTTTATAAAGTTTTTAAAAAAAAATAGGGATTGTAAATGTGAATAAGTTGTGTGATATAAGTTTTACTACTTGTTCATGTGAAAACAAATCACTCGTTAAAATAATAAATTGTTATTTCTCTTTATAAATACTAGCAGCATTATGGCCCTTTAGTTCAAAAATAAGATATGGTAAAAAATGTTTCAACATTCTATATCTCATGCTTTTGTAACCCTCACTCAGTGGGGATGCTTTTACCCATTGAGGTGTTGTGGTTAAGACGGGCTGACCCTGAGATTTAGGACAAACTGACACCGACAGTTGTTGTCAAGTACTCGCTTTATTCACGGCATCGAGCCATGACGGCGATGCATAACACAGTAGTACGACGATTTCAAAACAGAGAGAAAAAACTTCCTTAGGTCTACATCTTGGTACCGTCACCGTGTCCACAGACAGCAGCCTTGCGTGTGACTGACACGGCTAGGCACGAAACTACCCACAGTCCCATGTTACTTGACATGGGACACTGGTAACATCGCTCACAAGAGCTCACACCTACGTCAACAGTTCAGTTGCGGTCCCACAGGGGCCGCAACCCAATGAATTAAAATTTCATTCTTCCCCCCCCCCTTATCTGGTAACCATATGTGTTACACAGCCCCCCCCCCCCCCCCCCACAAATAAATGTACAATGGAATTCACATTTACATTTACAACTCGTAAATAATTTTACTTAAAAAAATTCAGTACACTAGTACACAGACATTAAGTTCTATCAACTCAAATATATTATTCCCGGCAAACCGGTAGAGGCTCCAGTGCTGGTACTGGTCACCACTTGATGCGCCAGGTTGAGTCGCTCGACGGGTCGTCGTTCACGGGTTGACCTCCGCAGCTCCGCTGGTGGTTCTGGGTTGATCAAAGAGTCATCCCCGTCCGATGTCCTATCCCTCGCATTCACCTCGTCCAGATGTGTGGCTGGCCTGAGCATCACCTTGTCTTGTCCGTCCCGGGCGACCACCTTTAGCACGAAAGGCGTTGCCTCCGGCCGAAGTCTAGTTGGAACCACCACCTTGATTGTCAGTTCCTCAACTTCATCTGCCTCACTGGTTAGGATGATCTCTCTCCGTCGCTCACCCTCCGCCACAGTCGGTTCTGAACTCGACATTGTATAGTCGTGTCCTTTCAAACCACGGCGGCGTCCACCGCGTCGTCGGCCTCTCCTCCGGCGGCGTCTCCGACCTCTTCTTGTTTCATGTCTGTCTCCCAAGCGGCGATCTTGCTCGCGCTGAAACTGACATTCATGGTGTGGCTGTCTACCCTCCTCACGCGCACCCTCCGGCTGCAACCCTCCTCCACGGCGGAACACCGTACAGCCGTACCTCCTGCCGCTAGGCGAGGTAACCTGAACTGTGGTTGCTCGACACTGTGCTGATCTCGGTGGCGTAAACTTGGGCTGGGAGCTTGGCAGACCACACATCAGCACCAGCTCCCCGACGCTGATGGACTGGCGTTTCCCTGGTGCTGACCCCTTTGCCGAGCTGCTTTCCTCGGACAGTCGCGGACGAAGTGCTCTCTGGACCCACACCCGTAACAAGCTCCTCTGGAGGGCCTTTGTTTTCGGGCTAGGATATCTGCCACCTTCTTCGCCAGACGGTCGAGTTGTTCCTCCGTGAGCATCAGCGGCGTCGTCTCCTGGCGACCAGCTACCGTTACTGCGTCGACCTTCTCCGCCAGACGGTCGAGTTGTTCCTCCGTGAGCATCAGCGGCGTCGTCTCTTGGCGAACAGCTGCCGTTACTGCGTCGACCTGGATAGTCCTGTTATCTGCTGCCGTGGCTACGACTGGGGACTCAGTTGTCCCGTCCAGCCTTTTAACAGCTTTCAGGACGTCCTCCACTTTCGGACTGGCTTCCACTGCGAAACCAAATGTGCCGCGAAGTTTGAGCGCCAGAAGAGGTGAAACCCCCTTGCAGAAGGTGTGATACACCTTCTTCTGGGCATCGGCCTCAGTAAAGATACGCTGCTGGTTCAGCCTCGTCATCTCTGACCACAGTCGGCAGAGATATTCAGACGCTGACTCTCTTGGATGTTGAGTGAGTCGGCTGAACTGCAGATACCGGTCGTCGGCACATCGGGTGTCGCCAAAAGTGCTTTGTAGTAGGCTTAGCACTTCCTCTGGACTCGCAGCCTGCTTTACCCGCTCATAAGCAATCCCTCTCAGGCTGCCTAAGATGCGTGGCAACGGGTTCGGAACGCTGGTGTTCCGCAGCAAACATTGCACTTGGGTTTCCCAGTCCGGGAAACTCACCTCCCCTCCTCCAGTGGGTGGAAGGCCGGTGAACACGCTAATAGTATATTAGGTCCCTTTTGGACCGCAGGCGCATGCGGATGGTGAGGGTGAGGGTGAAGGCGCAAAGGTTATATAGTAAAATACTCTCTACCTGGCGGATGGTGAGGGTGAGGGTTAGACATGTTATATAGAAAAATACTACGCCAACTGGTGGTGGTGGTGGTGGTGGTGGCGGATGGTGAGGGTGAGGGTTAGACATGTTATATAGTAAAATACTACGCCAACTGGCGGATGGTGAGGGTGAGGGTGAAGGCGCAGGTACAACGAGATATAGTAAAATACTACGCCAACTGGCGCAGGCGCAGGGGGATGCTGATGCGGATGCTAATGGTGAGGTGGAGCACACACCTCCACCGTCACGGGCCGCTGCGCATTAGCCTGTATCGCCGCCATCTTAGTCGTCAACTCGGCCAGCTCTTGCGACAACTTCTCGAACGTCGGATTGCTGCTTTCCATTCCTACCTCTCAAAGTCAAGCCCTACGTTGGGCGCCAAATGTAACCCTCACTCAGTGGGGATGCTTTTACCCACTGAGGTGTTGTGGTTAAGACGGGCTGACCCTGAGATTTAGAACACACTGACAGTGACAGTTGTTGTCAAGTACTCGCTTTATTCACGGCATCGAACCATGACGGCGATGCATAACACAGTAGTACGACGATTTCAAAACAGAGAGAAAAAACTTCATTAGGTCTACATCTTGGTACCGTCACCGTGTCCACAGACAGCAGCCTTGCGTGTGACTGACACGGCTAGGCATGAAACTACCCACAGTTACATGACATGGGACACAGGTAACATCGCCCACAAGAGCATGAAAAAAAAACTACGTCAACAGTTCAGTTGCAGTCACACAGGGGCCGCAACCCAATTAATTAAAACTTCATTCTCCCCCCCCCCCCCCCCGTGGCTGGTAACCATATGTTTTACACTTTAGTTGTCCATTCTAGCACTGATTGACATTTGTTTTGTTTTAGTTTGTAACCCAGGCAGGAAAAAACCCAGATCAGCTAGATCAAGCTTCTGATTATGTTGAGTTAGAACATTTGGAACCATTCACCAACTACACTGTCACTGTTATTGGTATAGGTGGAGGAGGGGAGGGTGCAGCCACTTCCCTAAACTTTATTACAAAAAAGTCAGGTAAACTTTGTTGCGATTCTTGTTAGTTTTATTGTTTAGAAAGCTACATTGTAGGTATTTCATTATTAGATTGAATTTAGGTTTACTGCTTTTATTGAATGTAATAAACCGAGAGTGATCTCCCCTAAACTTTTTCGAATATTCTTATATGAAACAACAGGGGACTGCAACTCGGGATATAGACTTGATTTTAATCCATTTTAAATACTTAAACTTTTTAAAATAGAGCAAAATCTCGTACGATAAAGAATTGCACACCAAGTGAACGCCAAAAAATGTGCATAATAGTGCGGAATTATATTAGTACTTTATAAATTCACATGCGTTTTTTTAGAAATCGGAAATAGCGAAAATTACTATTTCCGTTTAACAGAAATTACTCAAAATTTGAAAGAGGGCAGAGAATTAGATCTTTTACTTACTTGTGAAAATTTATTTACCTATCTGAAATAATACTCAATTTACAGGCTTTTGAAAAATTCAAAGTAGAAAAAGTTCCACTTCCGGTTATCGGAAATCGATGAAAATTTTATACAGATCTACGATTTTGAAATAATACTTATATATGATATTTCATCAACCTAACTGTAACGGTACTCAAGTTATCGTGTTTACATACACACACACACACACACATCCACACAAAGAGACATACGGACAAGATTGCAAAACTATGTTTTTCCGACTCATGAGCACGATTACAAGACTTTCTCTATGCTTCGTATATACGAGAAAGTAAAAAAACGCTCATTTTGGTAGATTGCATAAGCCAACTAGAAATATAAGTCCTTGGCGGAATAAGAACTCTAGCTCATATAGAAGGTAGGCTCGCAGTGAGAAATCATCATAATGGGAAAATGTGGAAGGAAAGACCACCTTCAATAGTGACCAGATTGCTGTTTTGTTGCTCAATTTACCCAGTCAGGTTTGGTCAGCTAGTCAGGTAGCCTACAGCTGCCCTGGTCAGATAATTAAGTAAACCTAAAACTGTTCAAGGCATCTTGTGAAGTATCAAATTTAATCCTTGCATGATCGACAGTCAAGTAGAGTTTCTTTCTGAGTACAGTTGAGTAAACATTCGAAATATTTTAGCATTTATTTGTGTTGCTTGTACAATCAGGCATGATCTGAACTCAGACTCTAATTTACACCATTAAGGAAAACCGCAGATCTGGAGACCACAGTCCAGTTCATCCGCAAAATTGTACTTGTTAGGGGTCGGCGAGGTCGAGTCGGTAAAGCTCATGGTTGCTAAACCGAAAGTCTCGAGTTCGAACCCTCGGGCAGATGAGGCTCGTTAGCTGGGGACAGCCACTGTTCTAGGAGAGACAACTCAAAAATCAAACAACTGCTGCCTTGTAGTTTGTTCTTGGTTGGACAAATGCTATGGAAGCAAATCCAAAAAAAAAGCAGGCTGAAATCGGAGTCAATGGCCTCAATGGCGCATAACCAGTTGACACGTAATCCTTAATTGTGATGGAAGCGTGGTCGAGTCGGCAAAAGTCCATGGGTGATAAATTCGAAAAAAGTCTCGAGTTCAAACTCTCTGGCAGATAAGGCTCGATCCCTCCCAACACTAAAAATTAAGAACCAAGAAGAAGAAGAAATACTTGTTATTCGAATCTTACTACTTAAATAAAATTAAGAACGGAGAATGTGTGTTTATCATCACTTCTATCGAACTGCAACAAAACGTATAGAAATAATTGTCTAGGTTATTTTTGAGATACGCATGAAATTCATAATGATTATTTAAGAAAAATAAATAAAAACGATTTTGATAAAGTTGTGTATTTTTGCGATTGAAAACATTAAAACACTGTAATTTGTTTCTTTTTTAGTCGTTACTGGCGCAGTGCAGGAGCTTAGTGCCACCATCACTAGAGCGACGTCTGCTACCATCTCGTGGCGTATGTCTCATTATTTAGCGGGCCTGATGAAGTTCATGGAAAAAAATCCACTCGAGTACAGAATGACTGTCAGTAAAACAGATGGAGTACCTGAACCATGGAACGTAAGTCTTTTCGCTATTTGCAGTATCATGGCCATGGACGTATGTGCATTTCGAGCTGGTCAACCTGCAGATTTTTCTTCTTCTATTAGTGCTGTCAAAACAATTTCCTTCAGGAATGAGAGAGCCACATTGTGCTGTTTTGACACACCTGAATTTTTGAGAATTAACATCCGTAAAATTATCCAGAAACATTCCCCTAAATTTTTAAAAGTGGATGAAAAGATTTTTTTGTGAATTTTGTCGTTCTTGTACCTCATCTGGTCGAAGATCTACCTATTTTTTTTATTAGGTAACAGCAAAGAAAATAAACTTGGAATCCAGGTATGTGTATGTCGAGCTGGTCAACCTGACGTCATACACCGGCTACACAGTGACCGTGTTTGGGATCGCTTGCAGGGGACAGTGCGAGAGACAAGAGATTGGTTTCATGACGAACAAGTCGGGTAGGGATGTCACATTTTTATACACAACCCAATACAGTTCTAAATCAATTAGAGCCAGTAAAGAAAAAAAATAAAACTCAATCACAGGGTGTTAGTTTATACAAACATGTTGAGCGCAGAGACGGAACTGCCATACACCCCGACCCCACAATGTAAAGAAAAAACAGATCTAATACAGCAGTGATGTTCTACAGTAGCTAACACACACCGTTTCATATGAAAAAAAACTGCATGAGCTGTAGTTTAGTGTGCAATATAGGAAAACCTTCAAAGCTCCTATCGTTCCCCCCTCTTTCTCTCTCTCTCTATCTCTCTCTCTCACACTCTCTCTCTCTCTCTCTCTCTCTCTCTCTCTCTCTCTCTCTCTCTCTCTCTCTCTCTCTCTCTCTCTCTATATATATATATATATATATATATATATATATATATATATATATATATATATATATATATATATATATATAT
Source organism: Physella acuta (assembly GCF_028476545.2). Classification (NCBI taxonomy): domain Eukaryota; kingdom Metazoa; phylum Mollusca; class Gastropoda; family Physidae; genus Physella; species Physella acuta. The sequence continues at coordinate 56,765 of NW_026732504.1, forward strand.
ATATATATATATATATATATATATATATATATATATATATATACTAGCGTACCCGACCCCGCGCGTTGCCGCGGGAATAGAAAAAAGTCCGACGAATATATAAGGGTTTCATCCATGCGTTACCAATCCTATATTCTTAAACTCGTGACCTTGTTTTCTAAAAGTGAGTTATTTAAATGTAAACAATGCCTGCGTTTGGATGATAAATATCGGGACACAGGTTTACCTACAATACCGTTTGAAAATCGTGAGTGTACATTAATAACTCACCGAAATAATGTGGTAGAACACACTTCGGTGACCGCCCATGTGTCAGGGACGTAGAGTGGCACTCTAAGGAGCCCCCCCCCCACACACACACCGATTACACTACCGCGTACGGCCCCTGGCTCCCTAAAACTAACAGGCTCCATCGTGCCAAATAGCATCTTGTTAATAATGATGCAGATTGCGTCATTTGCTAAAGTGACACAAATGAACAAGAGTTTTTCTTTGACACGTAAATGAGGTAGAACACACTACGGTGACAGCCCATGTGTCAGGGACGTAGAGTGGCGCTCTCAGGAACCCCCGTATATAGAGAAAAATCGAACCATCCCGTGGCGCCGCCCTTGCGAAATTATTTTTTTTTTACAGAACACTTGCCCAGAGTGTCCTTATCAACTCCCCCAAAGTCTCATGGCTATCGGATGAACGGTATCAAACCAAAATCGACTTTTATTTTTATATACCGTACATCTAGAAAAATTGCACCCTCCCGTGTCGCCGCCCTTGCGAAATTAAAAAAAAATATTTTTTTTTACAGAACCCTTCCCTAGAGTGTTATAATGAACCCCCCAAAGTCTCATGGCTATCGGATGAACAGTGTCAAACCAAAATCGACTTTTTTTATATACCGTACATAGAGAAAAATTGCACCCTCCCGTGGCGCCGCCCTTGCGAAATTAAAAATTAATTTTTTACAGAACCCTTCCCTGAATTGCTCTAATCAACTCCCCAAAATTTGACGGCGATTGGATGAACAGTGTGAATCTGCAATCAAGTCTTATTTTTTATATACCGTATATAGAGAAAAAACAAATCGCGACCTGCCGGAGCTCCACCCCTGCGAATTTTTTTCCCGCAGAAACCTCTCCAGGAATATTCTTAACAACTTCCCAAAGTTCAACGGCGATGTGATAAGAGGTGTGGTAATGCATAAAAGACACACAGACACACAGACACACAGACACACATACACACAGACACACAGACACACAGACACACAGACACACATACATTGCTTTATATATATATAGATATACAGAAGGCAAATGCTGTGGCGTACATACGTACGGTGGTCTCGATCGATTGTTCGGTATAAATCTAAACACGAGCACTGATTCTATTCATTTTCGCAACACTTGATGATTATAACAAAAGGTACGTCGTGGCGCACTTCTCTGGCTAAAGTAAATGAAAATTCAAATTGTTTTCTAATATTTGTTTAGTCCATATGATAGGTGAACCCTGTTCCTTCATTTTTAGGCCTTCAAAATTTAAATATTTTGTGCTGCATTCATCGCCGGCGCAACTTAGTGTGTTGTGTGAAAGACGTATAAATTTACATATTTAGTGCTTTTTATCTTGAAATAGAAATTATAAGAGATTCTAGATCTAGATCTAGATGATCTAGATCTACGGAAAAACTAGACTTACACAGATGTAGACCCTACCTAGATCTAGAATCTATTCAAATAATACATTTCTTTACTAAAGTATTTCAGGCCTTAATTACTTTATTTAAATCTTTGTTTATCTATGCAATAGGGCACTTCCCGGCGCCACAGGCGCTTCAAATTTGGCAGGAACTTGTCTTGGGGCGACAGAACACGGGGGCCGGTTGGCCGAAAAGTCTACGATGAGGGGGTCAAAACTGACCTCAACTAACCGGCGCCTTATATGAGCTATAAATCGAACAAAAATGTCCAGATAGGAACCTCTTCGTAACTCCTGAGGTCGTAGACCGACCCTCGGGCGTATTAATTTAGCATTCAAATTCTCAATGTTTTCGAAAGCCTAAGCGAAGCTAGGCAGCATGCCTAGTTATTACATAAAAGCTTGTTATTAAAATGTTTTTTATGAATTTTTTTAAAGTACATTACATGTTTTATTTACAATAGAGTTGCATGAGTAAAAACCATGCGCACCTTATCAACATGATAACGTGTGAATAATAATGCGGAATAGTTGGGTTAGACTGCCTACTAAGTGGGACAAAATTTAAATTAATTAAAAAAAAATTAATTAGGCAACCAATTAAGTCAAATTTTATGTCATTTTGCGTTGTCTTCATGTCTTGACCCACGTACCAACCACAAACTGCATATGTCAGAAGTGTCCGTAATTTTGCTCCGGCGTTTTGATATGGACAGAATGACGACTGACGACAGAACTACAGAGACAGTGAGTTAAATAAAAGCTTGTAAAAAGCTTGTAAACAGCTTTTACTCTATAGTTACTTTCTTGTATTCAGAGTATAGAGGAAGTATTGTAATCGTGCACAAAAATCCTATGAAATTTCGACAGTTTTCCTCGTTTTACACCACTTTAGGCCTACTTAATAATATCCGGTGTATAAGGGACTTATTTTAATCGGTCCAAAATTATAAATGTATATGTATCAAAATTTCAGCGTTCTATGCGTAATCGAGTCGGAAAAAATGGGCTTTGCAGTTATGTCCATATGTCTGTGTGTGTGTATGTAAATACGATAACTTGAGTACCATTTCAGCTAGGTTGATGAAATTGCATGTACCAGTATTATTTTCAACTAGAATACCCGTCATCCGTTGGATAACTGTGGGTTTCGGGGGTCATCCTTCAAAAAACATCACGTCTGTCACTCAGAGGCATAGCGACCCTTCCCGGCGCCCGGGGACAAACTTTTCGATTTTAACCCCCCCCCCCCCAAGATTTCGATTTTCAACCCCCCCCCCTCCCTCAAACTTTTGATGTGCACCCCCCCCCCCCCCCCCCACTCAAACTTTCGATTTGAACCCCCCTCAACCTTTCAATTTATTTTTCCAAACCATTTTGGCGCCCCAACATATGTCCCCCCCCGCCCACCCCTCCACCTCCCCCCGCCTCCCCTTCCCCCCCCCCCCCGCCTCCCCTCCCCTCCCGCCCCCCCCCCCCCCTCCTCGCTACGCTACTGCAGTGTCACTTATCGTCACAAAAAACAGACCCCACATTCAAAAATATGTTTCTTATCTTTTAAAAACACCGAAAACACCGATTTCGGACTATCCCTTCCTATACTAACGTCACATGTGACCTACTCAACTCTACTTCACCTGCCCAGTGTCCCACCAAGTCTCAGACAACATGTTTTTATCGTTTAAAAAACGATTCCAGCCGAGCATGTCTCTGACCACACTATCCTTTCATATGCTTAGGACAAAGAAACAGATGAACTCTACTTCACCTGCCCTGTATCCTGCCAAGTTCAGATAGGCAACTTTATCATTCACATCTAAAAAAAAAAAATTGAAAACAAAAATATCATTGACATTGGTCTAGAACCCGTGCCACTTGCATGAGAGACGGCTACTCTACCAACATAGCTATTTACTCGTGACGTCACAAGTGAATTTTTATACTATACTTATGCAACTTTATTTACGCGCATAGATCTAGATCTAAGTCTAGTAGTAGTAACTTTCAAATTAAATTTTATCTTAAATTAGCCAAACAAAGATTTATATAAAATAAAGAAGGTTTGAAATTATCTAGATCTAGATAGAATTATCTAGATCTAGATTCTACGACTCGTTTTCTTAAGTCTTAAGTTTAGTTTTTCTTGCTAGATCTAGAATCTAGATCTAGATCTAATCATTAGCTACGCTCATAGGCCCGGAGCGAGCATTTCAAAATTACCATATTCCAAACAAAGATTTATATAAAATAATAAAGGTTTAAAATAGTTTAGTATATAGAAACTCATTATTATCTAGTTATTATCTAGATCTAAATCTAGATAGAATTATCTATATTCTAGATCTACGACTGGTTTGCTTAAGTCTCGTTTTTTTTGGTTTGTATTTATTTATAACTATTAAATCTTTGATTTGACCTAGATCTAGATTCTAGATCTAGATCTATAAATAACTTTCTTGGACAGATTTTAGATCTAGAGAAATTTATCGTAAAACTAAATGAAAAAGACAGTTGAAAATTGATATAAGTGTTGGAACGTAATAAATACAGCAAACGGACGTATTGTTAAAGTTATGACCCACAGAAAATTAGATTTAGAACGCGTTAAACTTGTGAATGGGAACACAATTTTCTTCGATAGACGCCGCCATTTTATTGTACTAAAGAGTAAACAAAAACCTGTGACGTCACGGTCCCGCCGAGTGTAGTGGTCGTTTTAATCTTTTAAAAAAAATGGGTTACTCTGCGTATGAATAAATCAATAAATTAATTAACGTCTTTAAATAAATGTGTGATTAACAGTCTGTCTTAAAACAAAAAATTTTCTCTACCTACATACTATTTTACAGCTCTCCACGATGAGTGCAACCATGCGAGATAGTCAATCAGCCAAACAAACAAACAAACAAAAAAATAAATATTCAAACATGTAAACAAACTTGACTTTTAGTAGTATATAGATAGATTTGTAGTTCTGTATCAACTTTTCAGCGATTTCCGATGACCGGATGTTTCCATAAAAAATTGGAGGTAAAATCTTGGTAACTATGACAACGGCAGCCATATTGAAAATTTCACCCCTCCATAGGTTTTCCATCATTCGTAAAACATTATATTTTAAGCACAATAAACAATACATTCATAATCGCATACCACATTTTGGAGTACTCAACTAAAAGTTTTAAGAGCATAGCTTCAAACTAATTTTTAATGAATTTTCAAATTGCGGGTCCGTTAAAAAAACTAGTTTTAATGCCCCAAAATCCCCCAAAATTAAGTGTTTTTAACGCACTCAAATTTTAAAAATTTATAATAAATTACTTTGAAGATATGCTCTTAAATAAGATGCAAAGTAATAATTGTGTGCTTAAAAGTCTTTAAAAAGTTTTTTTTTTTTACCCGCGCCTACCGTCTTAATAACTTTATTAAATAAAAATCAGGTTTTCTTATTGAAATAAACCGGGAGTGATCTCCCCTAAACTTTCTCAAATATTCTTATATAAAATAACAGGGGATGGGAACTCGGGCTATAGACATGATTTTTAATCCATTTTAAATACTTAAGGTCTTAAAAATAGAATAAAATCTCGTAGACAAATTAATTGCACACCAAGTGAACGCCAAATAAAAAAGTGCATAATAGTGCGCAATATTATTAGTACTTTAAAAATTTACATTTGTTTTTTGAGAAATCGAAAGTAGCGTAAATTACTACTTCCGGTCAACGGAAATTACTCAAAATTTAACAGAAGGTATAGAATTAGATCTTTTACTTACATGTGAAATTTCATTTATCTATCTGAAATAGTACTCAAGTTATAGGCTTTTGAAAAATTCAAAGTAGGAAAAGTACCACTTCCGTTTATCGGAAATCGCTCAAAAGTTGATGCGGATCTACGATTTTGATAAAATACTTATATATGAAATTTCATCAACCTAGCTGTAACGGTACTCAAGTTATCGTGTTTACACACGGACACACTGACAGACAGACAGACACACAGACATACGGACAAGATTGCAAAATTATGTTTTTCCGTATCAGTGAGGTGTAAAACGTCGAGATTTGTAAAAATCTCGATTTTTTTTTGTGCACGATTACAAGACTTTCTATATACTTCGTATATACGAGAAAGTAAAAAAGATCTTAAAGCATAATAATAAAGCTGCTTTTTCATTAACTATTATCAAATCTCATTCTCCCCATCCGTAATTAACTCCTCATGTCATTTGCCTTCTTTATATAACTCCCACCCAAACAACGGCAGTAGGACATCCCCTCCCCCTCTATAAGTCACCCACCGTTCATCTAAATAAAGTGAGATGGCAATAAGTAATACAGGTACCGGTATATGTCCAGGAAGGTGTACCGCTACAGTTATAGATATAGTTACAGAAATGCGTAAGGGATATAAATAGTGGAATCTAAAGGGATAACGATATGAAAAATAACAATTGGGATAGAGGCAGAAAAAGAGAATCAGATAGTTTTTAAATAGAGACAGTAAGAGGTATAGGAATAATAATGTGGATAGCGATAGGGAAAATGAAATGGCATTAGGATAGAGAAGAGTAACGGATATTTTTGTGATAGGGATAGCGATAGCCATAAAAATAGGCATAAGTATAAGGATAACGATAATAATAGGGATAGGGATAGCGATATGAATAATTATAGCGTTAGTTATATGGATGGGGATTGGGATAGGTATTTATTTCTGTCTATAATTGTCTTTGTGTTTATTTATGGGGTTTTGGTTGTAGTTAGTGTTAATGTTATATATATTCCTTCGCATCCATATTTATATGTACAAGTGTTAGTCAAAATCTTTTGTATTTCTCAAAAACCCGTAGAAAGCAGGGTATACGCTGCTAGTAAATAATATATAGGCCTAGAGGTTTTCGAAAAAACTATTATATCAGTCCCGAAATGAGTTAAAGCACATTTTTGTGTGATTTGTTATTCCACTACATATATACTTTGCAATGAAAAAGGTTTAATTGCTAAATTAGGAAATGGTTTAAATAATTGATTTAGTGAGGCAGTCTACTAATATATATATATATATATATATATATATATATATATATATATATATATATATATCACTTTATATTATTTTAGTTTGTTTGTTCAGTCCTCCATACATATACATATCTGACGAAGTAAGCTAGCCCTGATGTAATATACTTACTGGTTGTATTTCATAGGCAAAGCTAGATCAATCTTATACAAATTTATTATTTTAGGGAGAGCTCTTGTAAAATAAACATTATTTGACTTGGAGAGATGACAGCTACAGTTTGCACCGCAGAGCGTGGTCTTTGATATTCCACTAACTGAAAAACGTATATTTTCACGAGAGAAAAAATTCAATAGTTTCGTCTTTGTAAATTTTAGAGGAAAAAAAGCTTATGGTTTGTAAATTCACCGTTTATTTAGATTGTACAAAACAAATAAAAATCTTTACTATTGTTGATAAGAAAATTTTTTGAGGCCCCCGAAAAGAGGGATCTCCATTTGTAAGCTGTTAGAATCACTCATACTCAAGCAATCACATGTTTAAGTAAAACGTGTTTTTTCTAGCCTGTTATAATTCGTTGCTTTATTTCCTGAAACTAGTCGATCAACCGAATTGTATGCCAGAAATAAAATGTATAATATTTTAGGAAGCATCTCTTTGTGTTAACAGTTTCCGAGCAGAAAGCGACGACAGCTGATGAGGGCGAGTTTTATCGAGGAGAATAATTCATATTTTTGCGGCCTTTGTTTGGTAAATAAATGGCTTGTCATTTTAACACAATTTAATGAAGGTCTGGAATTTTCCTATTGATTGTTAGGGTTAGCCTATTATGCTGGGTTGTCTAAATTCTTTCAAGTAAGAACTAATTCACCGTGTAGACCCTATACAGTATTCTTGTATATACATACTAGGCATACTGCCTAGCTTCGCTTAGGCTTTCAAAAAAGTTGAGAAATTGAATGATTAATTAATAGGTGATTGGCTGTTATGTTAAATGCTTAGGGCCTAAATTTATACAGTGGGGTACTTTTATTGTGCCCATAAATTGATGGAATATTCGCAAACTTATTACTCGCAAGGTTATTAGAAATGAAAGGGCTTTCATAAAAATTATTAATCAAATATAATATTAAATTAATTTTGCAATTAATTTTACAATTTCAATACAACACAAAACTTAATTTATAACAAAATATCCATTTAAAACAATGCTATACATTATGATTTTTGTTTTTTTCTTAGAAAGAGTATACAAAATATAAAAAAAATTGTTACATTAAAAAGTTACCGCCCCTGTTCATAGACCAAATGACCAAATCTCGTATAATGAGAATTTCCCTCGCAGTCATTTTTAGCCCTCTTCGAGGGCGTTGATGCTGACCAACAGTTTTTCCATACGGCCCAGTCATCTATAGAGGTGTATGCAAAAAATTAGCCAGTTATACAAAGAGTAAGTACCCTAAAATGTGTGTAGAAATTACCATGTTTTCCCCATAAAATACAAAGATTATATAGGGAAATACGACTGGTCAGTTTTGACCCATTTCCCGATTTTTCCCGGACATGGCGAGTTTTTTGTGACACCCCAAGGCGTTCTCCTACCACCTCACAATATATCAATGGGGGTAGTCGGAGGAAATTTTTTTTCGTAATAGAGCTCATATAAAGAGAATTTCACTCGCGGTCACTTTTTAGCCCTCGTCGAGGGCTTTGAGTGAAACCAACAGGTCTGCCCTACGGCCAAGCCATTTACATATAAGAATGCCAAAACTTAGCCAGATATAAAGAGTGTAAGTGCCCTAAAATCCGTTTTGAAATGACCCTCTGTTTTCCCCATAAAAAACAAAGATTATATAGGGAAATACGACTGGTCAGTTTTGACCCATTTCCCGATTTTTCCCGGACATGGCGAGTTTTTTGTGACACCCCAAGGCGTTCTCGTACCACCTCACAAAATTTCAAGGGGGGTCGTCGGAGAAAATTTTTTTCGTAATAGAGCTCATATATAGAGAATTTCACTCGCGGTCACCTTTTAGCCCTCGTCGAGAGCTTTGAGGGAAACCGACAGGTCTGCGCTACGGCCAAGCCATTGACCTAAGAGTATGCAAAAAATTAGCCAGATATACTGAGTTTAAGTACCCTAAAGTCTGCGTTGAAATAACCCTCTTTTTTTTCTCATAAAATACAAAGATTATATAGGGAAATACAACTGGTCAGTTTTAACCCCTTTACGAAGTTTTCCCAGATATGCCGAGTTTTTTGTGACACCCCAAGGCGTTCTCCTACCACCTCACAAAATATCAAGGGGGGTTCGTCGGAGGAAATTTTTTTTCGTAATAGAGCTCATATAAAGAGAATTTCACTCGCGGTCACTTTATAGCCCTCGTCGAGGGCTTTGAGTAAAACCGACAGGTCTGCCCTACGGCCAAGCCATTTACCTATAAGCATGCCAAAAAATTAGCCAGATGTAAAGAGGGTTAGTGCCCTAAAATCCGTTTTCAAATGACCCTCTGTTTTTCCCATAAAATACAAAGATTATATAGGGAAATACAACTGGTCAGTTTTGACCCCTTAACGAATTTTTTCCCAGATATGCCGAGTTTTTTGTGACACCCCAGGGCGTTCTCCTACCACCTCACAAAATTTCAAGGGGGTCGTCGGAGGAAATTTTTTTTCGTAATATAGCCCATATAAGGCGCCGGTCAGTCGAGGTCAGTTTTGACCCCCTGTCCGTAGACTTTTCGGCATACCTTTACCGCCATCGTGTTCTATCGTCCCAAGGCACCATCGTGCCAAATTTGACGCGCCTGCGGCGCCGGGAAGTGCCCTATCGGGCACCTGACCACTTGGCTTTATATCTATAGATTTTTTACCACCGCTTAAGGTGATTTGATGCGATCTGACGAAGTGACTTTTAATTGATGTTTTTTTTAAAGATTGGCCAGTCTTCAATTATAGATTCACTTTCCACATTTTCCAAACTAAGAATTTGAATACATTAACTATTTCATTCAAATTTGATTTAGATCTGTAGATCTACTTATCAAAACATATGAAATGCATACATATTTCTCGGCTGAACACAATAAAAGTAAATTAGTTTATAAAACAAACAAAAATACCATTGAGTTGCCGTGTTTTTATCGGAATCATTTATTTAAGCCACATAATCTGTTTGGTGGTGTGTTGACTAATAATGTATATAATTTAGTTTTAGTTTTTTAAAATTATTTTGTTGCCTATGTTATGTTAAATGCGTCGGACATTTAGCTGTTTAGTTTTTTCTTCCTCCTTTGTCAATAATATCCTTCAAAGTGTTGTAAACTACATAGCGTTTTGACCAATAACTATTTTATAAAGTTTGTTTATCAAAAAAGTATAAAATTTAAAAAATATAGGCCTATAATTAACGTGTTACGGGTACCGATGGCTAGACAATGAATTATCAGGCAAGTAGCGTGAGTAAATGCAGTAAAATCTTGTGGTAAAATATTATTTTGTTATTTATTTCTAATTCAAGTTTTTTTTGTTTTTATCTACAGTTCCATCATCTAGCCCAAACATCGAGAAATTCCGCTATTCGCCGATTATCTCCCCCAATGAAAGCCTTCTAATTATGTGGGATGTAAGCGCACATTTGTTTTTGTTTTTTTAAAGAGCATTTAGTGTTATATAATTTATATAAATGTTGAATGTTAGTATACGTTTTTAATTCAATTATATCCTGATATTTAAAAACCAATGTGCGCATCTCTCTCTCTCTCTCTCTGTCCGTTACATATTTTCAGAGGCTATGAGATTAGTATCTTCAGCAATATATGGAGAACTTTAAGATGGCTAGTTTTTATATAAAATCAGAAGAATAACAGCAAGAAGAAACAATTATTAAAATTTTAAAAATTACATTTTAGTTTCACAATCATCTTTACAAACTAAGTTGCTATAACTATTTTATTTGAAAACGTGATACCAATTATGTTTTACCCACAGGGTTTTCGTTTCTTTGAAACTTAAGCTACATTTAGCAAAAGCAGCACATCTTTGCAAAAATTCAGATTTACGTAATTGAAATATTACTATGTTTTTTTTTTTTTTGCAAAGAAAACCGAAACTACTTCGTAAAAACTTCTCAAAATAATTGAGAGTTAAAATAGGTGACCAGTAAGACGGGCGCACAAAAATTTGCGCAACGGAAAAAAAGCGAAAAACAGAAATAAGAGCACACGGAAATTTGCGCACTCAGAAAAATGTGTAAAGAGAAAAATGCGCACCAAAAAAAAGCGCAAAAAGAAAATTGCGAATACAGAAAAATGCGTACGCACAAAAAATTGCGTACACAGAAAAATGCGCAAACAGAAAAATGCGTAAACAGAAAAATGCGCAAACAAAAAAATTATGCACACTGAAAATGACACGGATTTTTCATAAATTGAGAGTTTGACAGTATATATATATATATATATATATATATATATATATATATATATATATATATATATATATATATATATATATATATGGTTCCATGACAAATGATCTCAGGACAAATGGACAAATGATCTCAGGACAGATGATCTCAAGGACAAAAGATACCAGGACAAAATATATCAGGACAAATGATATCATGGACAAATGATCTCAGACAAAATATCTCAGACAAAATATCTCACAGCAAAATGTTGATAGTAAGTACAATGATTGTAGTTCATTTGAACTTTTTTTTAAATTGACTGTCAATATGGTTTTGTTTACTCTCTTTATGCATCATAATTGTGAATAAAATGAATTTGTTAAACTTAACAAACCATCAAAAGATTTATTTAACTTAATCTTTGTAATGGCATTTGATTTGAAAAAATAAAAATTAAAACAAACTTTCACCTTTAGCCTAAAAGGTATGATAAATAATAATGTATAAAACAAAGTAACGGTAGCTATACAACAATAATGTTTAAAACATGGCAAATATCTTTCAAAAATGTTAATGGGTCTCTAGGTTCGTAACGTAAAATTATTGTTTTTATTGCATGATCAACACAAACATAACGTTTACGTTACTTTGCTGACAATACATCGTTATGATCACACCTCTCCGATACTATGAGATCGTGTATTGTGTGAACATTTGCTCGACATGTTCTAACTCCGCGATGACCGCTGTTTGTCTTAAATAAGCATTTGTGACCTGATCACTAAGGTGTGACCGACGCATAACTATTGAATTTAGCTATTAGTTGTATTGTTCATGGAGGGCGGATGTTTTTCCCTTAAGGCATGTCTCTACCATCAAAGCCACCTTGATACGAAGGTGTTTCTCTATTGTTATTTCATCCTCTTTGATCTAGTTTCGTCCACCTGACATGGTTGGATTGTCTCATGTTTGGCAAGCCCGCCTACGCTGTCTATCGAACAATTTCTTTCATCTTCTATAGTAATAATCCTAATTTTAAAATGCAATATACAATTTTAAAAGTGCAATATGATAAATTTATACGGCAAACATTTCTTACAATTATCATATGGGCCTATAAACAATATTAAACATATTAAACAAAACCATACGACAGTTAATAAAAATTGTTCAGATCAACTAAAGTCACCCAATACACTATTAAAATTTAGGTGTGAGATATTTTGTCTGAGATATTTTGTCTGAGATCATTTGTCCTGTCACCATATATATATATATATATATATATATATATATATATATATATATATATATATATATATATATATATATATATATATATATATATATGTGTGTGTGTGTGTGTGTGGGGGGGGGGTGTGTTTATGCTTGCATGTTTAAGTTGGTCTGTGTATGTGTGTATACATTTATTCTCAATCCTTTGTATTTTAATTTTTTAAAAGTTCCACCGTTCTTTCTAAAATTCACAGAAATTGCTAATGTTTTCCGATCATAAATACATATATATGCTGTGTGCTTAAATTTCTGTTTGCGCTTTTTTCTATTTGCGCTTTTTTCCGTTGAGCATGTTTCTGGGAACCGTTCAAATAAAGCGAGGCGTGATCTCCCTTAATCTTTCTATATATAAGGCTTATAAGTCTCGTTCTCTCCCATTTGAAAGTGACCAGGGAGAGATGTAAATTTTCGAACTAAATTGTTTTGAACTTTATATCCATTTGTTAAAAAAAAGATGGCGGTTGTTTTAAAAACACCAAGTGTACACAAAATGCAACAATTATCATTTTTTTTTACTAATTACCTGTAGGGGTAGATCATTGCGACTACGTTTAGGACAGCTATTACTTATTTGAATACATAATAACAAACTGTACTGCAAAATAATTTCCTAAAAATAAGAATGGCACACGAAGTGAACGTAAAAATGTGCTTATAATAGAACGGATAGTTTTGTGCTTTATAAAGGAAACATTGATTAATTTTTTAAAAGCTAATTAAACAACAAATTCAGCTCTATTTTATGTCATAATGCAGTGCCATCCATACTTGACCAACAGGAAACGTTTTGAAGACATCGGCATGATAAAAAAAAATATTTTCCGAAATCAGAAATAGCTTAAAGGAATATTACCGGTCGTCGAAAATCACTTAAATTTGTGCAGAATCAAGATGTTTTGATCGTATACATATGTTTAAAATTTCGGTCACCTAACAGAAATGGTACCCACGTTTTCGACATTTTAGAAAACAAAACAAATAGTGTAAAATACCACTTCTGTTTATTGGGCTCACCCCAACATTACGTGTAATTCAAGTATATGGTCTTATACCTAAATATAAAATCTCGTCTACCTAACTGAAAAGGTACTAAATGATTGTGTTCACAGAGAGACTCGCACAAGAAAATAGAGTAAATAGCATTTTCCGATAACCGAAACTTGTTCTCAATTTGACAAAAACTTTTTTATACAATATTTCAACAATGTATCTTTTAAACGGTACTCTAACTGTTGTCTTTTTAAAAAAAACTTGAAGTGGCATGAACACTTTTTCCGGTTAATGAAATCGTTCAAAAGTTGATACAGAACGGTAAATTTGACTTTCTACTTAGAATATTTTTTTCATCAACCTAACTGCAACGATACTCAAGTGATCGCGTTTAAACACAGATACAAACACAGGCATATAAACAAAATTATAAAAATTTTTTCGACTCTCATAAGTGTAAAATATTTTTGCACGATTATACTACTTCTTCTATGCTTCGTACACGAGTACATAAAAATATCAAATGGTATCAATATGTAAGTAGCATTTTAAATGTAGGATAGAAAAAAAAGCACTGCTGTAGTTTTAAAAAGAAACACATCGATTTGCATAGTGAACAGTAATCGCGAAGCCCTAATATCTAAAGCTAAATAACTTAGAGAAGTGCGCTGTTTCTGTTTTTTACTTTCTCGTATACGAAGTATTCGTAATCGTGCAAATTAAATATATCCTGAGTCGGAAAAACAAGGTTTTACAATTTTGTCTGTATGTCTGTGTGTCTATGTATGTGTAGGTGTGACTCTCAACACGATAATTTGAGTAGGGCCTACAGTTACAGCTACATTGATAAAATTTCATATATAAGTATTATATTAAAATCGTAGTAATGTTTCAACTTTTCAGCGATTTCCGATAACCAGAAGAGGAACTTATTATACTTATGTTTTTTTTTTCAAAAGCCTATAACTTGAATACTGTCTCAGATAGATAAACAAAATTTCACAAATAAGTAAAAGATTTAAGTGTCTTACTTCTATCAAATTTTGAGTACTTTCTGTTGACCGGAAGTAGTAGTTTACGCTATTTCCGATTTCTCTAAAAACGCATATGACTTTACAAAGTAATTATTTTCCGCACTATTATACACGTATTGTTTGCCATTAAATTGGTGCGCAATTGTTTTTTTTACGAGATTCTATTCTATTTTAAAAAGTTTAAGTAATTAGGAATTGATTAAGAATCATGTCTCTATCCCAAAGTTGCCATCCCTCGTAGTGTTATATAAGAATATTCGATAAAGCTTTTTTTTCAAATTGATTGTAGATTACCAAATACTCTAATTTTTATTTCACAAACACGAAGTGAACAACCATTTTATTGTAATTTACAACCATATAAAATTTTTAAACTTTTGCTGTATCTTGGATCTCCAACAGCCTTTGCCAAGAGATGCAATGGGCGGCAGCAATATCTCCTACCAGGTGGAAGTGACCGTTGGTCAAGCAAATTCTACAACACATTCAGTCAAGAAACCTCACTTTGTTCAGAAGCTGACATCTCTATCTGAGCAGATCACGTTCAAAGTTTGGTCGGTCAATGAGCTTGGAAGGTCGGACAACTACTCGGAGCTTGTATTACCAAAACCAATCAGTAAGCTTTTATCACGTATCATTCAATAATATTATTTTTCATAATGTCACCAAAATGAAAAGTATTCGATGTACAAATTGAACCAGAGTTCTGATTAATAATTTATTTACTACATAACTTCTAAATGTAAAATAAGTTAATTAAAATAGACTAAATGAGCAAATACGTGAAATACTGTTAGTGGAGAACGCTGTACTATATTTGGGCCATAGTTTACAACAATTTCATAAACAGCATCACTCAACATTTGATTGCCTTGGAGGAAATCAATATTGTTCCTGCTGGTCCTATGTTTTACTGATGACGAAGGTACGAGCAACCTTATATGAATAGAAACTCACAATATATCTATAGGCAGCTAAGTTTATAGGTTATAAAATGTTTTTCTAAGATTTAGATTTCCTCAAAGATGTATCACTTGTTGGACCTGTAGAAAACGATCAAGTGATGGTGAATATAAATCTGGAAGACATAAAACATAAACAAATCATTGCCGTGCATTGGTGTGAAGAAGAAAAGGACCAAATTTTTTTTCAGTACAACGTATGTAAGGTAAGCATTTTTGCTTTCTCGTATACAGAGTAGAGAGGAAATATTTTAATTATGCTAAATAACAGTTGCGCCGTTTTACACTTTCCTACTTTCTCATATATGAAACATTACTGATGCATTGTAATCGTACAAAAAATCTAACTAGAGATTTTGACGTCCACAAAAATTTAGTATACCTCTTTAAACATGCAGTAAAATTACTAATTCATTAACATACTATGTGTTCTTAGCTACATTATTAATTGATATTATAATATAGGAATATGTTATTTTCCGTAACATCTTATATAAGGCCTAAATAATAATATTCAAATATTAATCAAATATATTTTTATAGTAATTTAAAGAGTAGTGAATTATTACATATTTAAAGAAAGTCAATTACTATCTCATTTTTAGTGAATTATTATTTAAAAGCTTCTTGTTAAATTTTTTTTATATAGAATATGTTTTTTACTTTCTCGTATACAGAGTAAAGAGAAAGTATCTTAATTGTGCAAAAAGTCGAAATCGAGATTTCGACAAAATTGAGGTTTTACACCTGCCTGAGTTGGAAAAATGCTTGTTTGTTTATGTGTACTTTGTGTGTGCGCGTGCGTGCGTGTGCGCGCATGTGTGTGTATGTCTGACCATAATAGGTTTAGTTCTGTCGTAGTGAGTCGTAGAAATTTCATAAAAGTATCTAAGTATT
This sequence comes from Physella acuta, assembly GCF_028476545.2. NCBI lineage: Eukaryota > Metazoa > Mollusca > Gastropoda > Physidae > Physella > Physella acuta. Next base: position 73,077 of record NW_026732504.1, read on the forward strand.
AGTCTCTCGTCAACTTTTAGTGATTTCCGGTAACCAGAATTGGTAAATAACTTTATTTCCGTGGGAGCACGGTAACTTGAATACTGTTCAAGTCGATAGCCGAAATTTCAAATATAGATAACTTTTAATTTAAGCGATCTCCGATATCCGGGAGTGGTACTTTATTCTATTCCCAGTATCTGAAATATTGATAATTTAAGTAACTATTAAGTTGGATTGGCGACATTTTATATATAAGCTTAAGATCTTATAGTCTGGTTTCAAAAATTCTTTGAGTTAATTCCGGTAAACATTATTAGTAATTTATTTTACTTATGTGTGGACACGAGAACTTGAGGACCGTTTCAGAAGAGTTGACGAAATTTCATATATAAGCATTAAGTTCATTACGTAGATTTCTTTCAATTTTCGACCAATTCCCTATAACCGGAAAGGGTAGGCCTACTTATCCCTATTTTTGATGTCTCAAAAATCTTCAAAATTCTAAAAAAAAATATTATTTTACATTCTCATAAAGTAAAATATTCTAAGAAAATTTCGCCTCTATTTGTTATGTTGCAAAACGAGCAATTACCTCACTAACTTCAATATTTCTGCAGATGATTCAACTGGAATAACCATCCCTAGCCATGTTGTTATATAGTAACTAGCCGTGATTTGCTAGTCTTTGTCCAGCCATTTACAGCCATGTATACATTTTTATGTTAACTGAAACATGTATGCGCGTTCAAATAAAAAAAATACACAAAAAACAGCTACTCTGAAAGCAACAACACTCTAACTACACGTATATTGTTGATATGACAATACGGTCGTTATTGTGAGTTCTTTCATTCGGGAACACGATCAACAGTGCTTTTTAACTTTCAACTTTATTTACATAGATCCGAGTGTCCGGGTGTGTGTCCTGTGTGTGCCCCTCCTAAAATACTCGTCCCCCGTGCTTCACCGTGGGAACAATTTTAATTGGAGCTTGACCCTAGGTCAGATCCGTCCATGACGGTCCACTCGGCCCCCTCCGATCTGGAAGGTTTTCCCAGCCATAAACCACGGAGTGTCACTAGCCTAGGTCAGCCCGTGGCGACTCCAATTCTGCACCGCCCACAGCGTGGAATCCAATCCATGGTGTGGCCGTCAAGACCCCCAGACTCTCACGGCCTACCCTGGCCAGTACATGAACATGCCTCCGCATTTCATTTTAATTACCTGGCCGGCTATTCAAGCGCTGGTCACCTGTCTCCTCGATGGGGCCAAACACAGGTAAAGATCCCTTGGGATCGTAACAAATGTATTAAACATCAAATCCGTATACAGAAAAACGTTTTTCACTTACTTTCACTCTCATGGTAAGCAACAATCTCATGTTATAAAATTAAATTACCAAAAATAAAATATCGGGGTAGTATCATGTAAGAGTATATAGCTTTTTATACCGTCATAGCAAAAAATCGCAAAAACTAGTTTTGAATTAAACAAAAAAGAGATAAATTTAGTAACTAATCAAATTATTTATGTATTTAAAAGTTTTCCCGATTCCTCCCCCTCCCTCCCCCCCCCCTACACATAGGGGAAGATTAAGCTAGAGCTGGGCCCCCGGTTGAGACTTTTTGGGGTACCCTATATATATATATATTAAATATATATATATATATATATATTAAATATATATATATATATATATATATATATATATATATATTGTGGGTGGATGTGTGTGGGTATGTGTGGGTGTTAAATTAAAAACAATAAGTAAGCAAATGCAAGTGAAAATACGCTAGTATTCCAAACTAGGGTAAAAATTTCAACTGATGGGGATTTAGCCCAATTATTTATACACGCTTAGTGTTTGTATGAGATGGCTCTCTCAGTAATATGTATGCGACTGAAGCTTTGATATCCGTATAATTGTGTAAAAATAAACTATTCTAAATACACCAGGAAAGGTGAAAGGACTGGATCTATTTGGCACAAGTAATTAAAAGAGGCGAAAAAATGATTTTTGTAAAAGCTCTTCTACAGAATATAAAAGAAAACAAAGAATATCTCAATTTATTTCAATTTATTCAATTTATTCAATTACGGTAACAATTGTATGCACGGAGGCCTTTTATCTAATTGGCCGTTTTAAAATAAATAAATAAAAACAACAATTTAATAACAGCATTTAAAAAAGCAATAGCATAGAAACGACAAAGCACTAAAAATGTGGAATAAAGAAATAATATTACATAGTTATAATACAAGATGAGATAAAATAAGAATATAAGAGATGAATGAGAAATGTTTCAATGAGTCAGTTAGAAAGGTCATTAAATAATTGTTGTTTTAGATTAGATTTGAATATATTTTCAGATCTAGATAGTTTTATTTTTTTAGGAAGATTGTTCCACAAATTCGAACCAGAGTAGGCGAAGCTATGTTTTTGGAAAAATTTGTTTATGGGATCGGTAAATTAAAGACGACGATTTAATTTTATGTTAAAAGAAAATAGGTCTGATAAGTAAGATGGGGCTGTTTCATAGAATATTTTACAATAAAAAAATTGCTTTAGTAAATATAAACTTTTTATTTAATGGAAGTATATTAGTTGTAATAAAAGAATCAAGGCTACTAGACAAGCCAGTAACCAGTTTTATAGCCCTTTTTGTAGTGATAGTAGAGGACGCTGCTTAGTTATAAAGCTGCCGCTCCACACTACATAAGCATAAATTAACCTAGATTGAATAAAAGCCTCATAAAAAACCAGCCTGCTCCTATAGTCTAGAAGGTTCTTTATCCTTGCTAGTTGAAAAATTGTCTTTAATAGGGACATTTTTAGAAGATGGATATGACTGGACCAAGTGAGTTTGTGATCTATAACCAATCCTAGACATTTGTAACTATCAACCTGTTCAATTTTTGTATTGTCTATAGTAATGCGTAATGAGGCGGAAGGTAGACGAAGGCGTTTCTGATGAGTTGTAATAATCATGGACTTGGTTTTATCGGGGTGAAATTTCATTTTGTTAAATTTTGTCCAAGTAGCAAGCTGAGTGGCACATGTTTGAAGTTTGTAACTAAATGAGTCAGCACTGTCTGCAAAGACATGTAACGAAGTATCATCAGCGAACATCTCGCACTGACCTGCGTTGATGTGCAATGGAAGATCATTAATGTATAATGAAAAAAGTAAAGGACCTAAGATTGAGCCCTGGGGAACACCTATATTAACATATTTCTGTGAAGAGATTGTATTAAGGCGAAACACGCGTTGAGATCTGTTACATAAAAAGGAGTGAAGTAACCTAACTGTAAAGTCGTGGAATTTGTAAGAAGTATGCTGTAATAAATAGAATCAAAGGCTTTTCTGAAATCAACAAATAGCGTGCCACAAAGTAGGTTTTTGTTAATATTTATAAGCCAGTTTTCATTCATCTTAATCAAAACAGTGTGACAAGAATGAAACTTTTTAAACCCAGACTGATTACTATGGAAAAGCTTATGCCTTTCTAGGTAGTTTGACATGCATTTGTTTATATGTAATTCTAGTGGCTTGGAGAGGGAAGAAAGTATAGAAATAGGCCTGTAGTTATTAGGATCTTGGATGTTACCTTTTTTGTGAAGTGGTATAACCTTAGCATGCTTAAAATGTTTAGGGTAATATTGCTTGGCAATACAGAGGTTTTAGATATAGGTTAAAACTTCAGAGATTATTGGAGATGAAATTTTCAATACTTTATTAGAGATTTCATTAAACGAAGCTGTTGTAGACGTGGATATTTAAATTACAGCGCCATATTGCGTCTACTAACAAAAGCTTAAGTCGTTAGCGACGCTTCTGTCTAAAATGTTTAGGTAGGTGTGTCTTTAAAATTGTTTTTAATGAAAATGCAAATATTTTGCTTAAATGGCGAAGCATGCAAGAGAATAACATTCAGTTACAACTTCAATTACTTGAAGAGTATTAATCCAGAATAAATGTGATACAAACCTGATATTACAATCACAGTACTTTTAATATCGTGCTTGATTATAAATTATCTTTTAAAAATCGTAATTATACGAAGATTTGATTCACATAACGAAATTTTGAAACATCTCTCCTTACCTTTTTTACTTTCTCGTATATACGAAGTATAGAGAAAGTCTTGTATCCGTGCAGAAAAAAAAATCGAGATTTTTGTAAATTAAGCAGTAACTTTTGGTGCCCCTAAAATTTGGAGGCCCATGACTCCAGCCCTCTCAGCCAACCCCTCCCCCACTGTACACACACACAAACTGCCAAAAAAATACCACAAAATCTACAAATTAAGGATTTGTAAAAAGTGACCGGCAATTTAAAACAATAGCAAAAATGCAATACTCTATACCTCTTTACTATTTTCTAAAATTTTACTAAACAATTAATTGCAAGTTTACGAAAAATGATTATTCCGATCTATTTAACTGTGGAAGACCTTAAGTCGAAATTGTATTTTTTTTTCTTTCAGTTTTCTCATTAATGTTTGTACTAAATAGCCCTTTCAAGAATTAAATGGTGGTGCTAATAATAACTTTGAAAAGCCATACTTAAAAGTAAATCGGAAAATGCTTACTTACCGCAATAACTAACTTCATTGTTTATCTGTGACGGATTTACTTTGTTTACATCAACTTTCGATAAAAAAACTAAATTGTTAGTCATTATTAATTAATTAATTTTTTTTTACAGCTATTAAAAACAAGTTAGTATAAATTTTAGAGGAATTTTTCTTTTAATCAAATATTTTGTTTTTTTCTTTCATTTTTTTTGTATATAGTAAAAAAAACAGAAGGGGGGGGGGGTGGGGGGAAGAAGAAAAAATATATAATTTTTGACGCAGTTACGTAACTTTAATACGTAAAACTGAGGAGTTTAATTACATTTATGAGAATGTGGTATTTTCTAGGTGAATATGGCACCAGGGCTATCTCCAAACCAAATATCAAGTTTTTTTTAGCATCTGCAAGTGGTCGGTCTTATTCAGGCACTTTAAAAAATGTCTAGTTTATATAAGACCGCATTCAGTCTATATCAGTTTTCGGTCATTATAAATGCGATTATTGATATGGATATGGCTCTAATTTTCCCGATAGAATGAGAGTGAACAGCATAATTTTTCTGATACTTTCCTCAAATACCAGATCTAATATGTGTGAGAAACAAACAAACAACCCCACTTTAATTACAAGATATAAATATGAGAAAATTTATTACAGCTCACTCCCGTTTTATTGAATGTAAAATTCCATGCTGTGCTACTTTTCTATGTAGGACCAGATATTCACACATAAAGAAAAGTTCAACGAAAATCAGGTAAAAGGGGGATCCCTGTACAGCGTCACAGTGAATCTACGTACGAACAGACAAGAGCAACCTGACAGCCGGACATTCCATCTAATCAAGCACTACGAGTGCAAATGTTGGAAGTGTGATAATCTGCCAGAAAGTGTTACTAACGCAACAATTAACACAGCTGTATCAGTAATGCATATGAATGGGAAAAGTATCGGAATTCAGACAAACAAATGGAAATTTTTTTATTCTGCTGTGGCGGCTGCCGATTGGAGTGGTATAATCCAAGAAAAAGAAGAGAAAACGACTGTCAAACCAGGTAACTGGTTTTTTGGTTTTACAGCTTTTGGTGTCATATATATTACTAACCGCCCTGGCCGAACCTTGCACTAGCCTCTGTGAAAAATCTATCTCTAAAGGACCATGACGTGTGTTTAGTAATCAGCATATACCCGACATTGGCCACCCTAACCACAACCAAACAAAACTAAAACAAAACAAAAGACAAAAAACGCAAACATAACACTAACGCAAACACAACTACAAAATCAACCACAAACACAAAGAAAACACAAATACAAACACAAATAAAAAAGCAAACGAAAACAAACCAAATCCAAACACAAACCCAACCACAAACACAAACACAACCCCAACTTTAACCCAAACACAAAGAAAAAACAAACGTAAACATAAACGCAAAGTGATCACTGTCTAGCCCGTGGCGCCAAATCGCACCATATTTTTTCTTTTAAATTTAACAATCGTTGAGCGTTAGCTACATAAATAAACGCATTCACACCAGGTTTAAAAACTTGGGTAATTTGTATATCAATCTATAACAAGAAACAGGCCTTCATACGATCATATTCTTAATGACTACATCAAGTGTAGAATAAATATTTATAAAAGTGCTGACACATCCATCTTGTTAAATGTAGATAATATCAATAGGTAGGCTACTTGTAATCGAATGCTCAAATATTTTATTATTAACAACGGTATTATTTAGAGCAATTTAAATAGAAGACATTATAATAGTTACAGAAACGTTTTTTTTAATTTTTGAAAAACGTTTACAATTTTGTTTCCTTTCCGTTTCCGAAAAAAAAACAATAACAAAATAATGCGAAGTTATTGGATTTTGACATACGTTTCAAGTTTGAATCAAATCGGTTCGGTAGAGGTGATTGAAATTTCACGATTCTAACAAGGACGACAGGAAGGACGACATGATAAATAAAATCTAGTAACGATATGCAATTATTAGTAACAATTCCTGTGTACAGGAAATCAGTGAAAAGTTTAGTTTATAGTGGATTACTATGACGACATGTAAGTTTTAGGATCAACTAGACTACCCGTTATGTAGTTAGATAACTGTGGTTTTGGGGGGTCATCCATAAATGACATCACGTCTGCCAGCACTTATCATCCCAAAATAACCAGACCCCACATTCAAAAAGACGTTTTTTGTATTTTAAAACTCTACTAAACTCTACTTCACCTGATAGTCAACCTTATCATTCACATATAGGCCTTAACCCTTTGAGCCCTGGCCTCCCTGGCCTAGTTTCTCCCATTTCCTGAGCTCCCAGAGCCAAACCAATTTTCACTTATCTGCTTCTAACTTTGCCTATAACTTTTGAACCGTTTGAGATAATCAAGCCAAATTTGGTATCCAGACTCAGGATCAAACCCCAAAGCAGAAAGATTCTGAAATTCTTTATTTGTTTGCAATGTATGAACAGAACAATGTATATAAATCGAACACATAATTATTGTTTTGATAGAACATAGAAGAAACAAATTTACATTTAGTAATTGTTTTGTTAATATTGATACCTGGCCATACTAGTTCATCGCCAGAAGTCCACTTTTGTGTGATAACTTTCAAAACAGTTATCACTGCCGGACCCGATGCGAAGAAAAACTTCGCATGTTTTGCACCAGTAAACAGTTTTTTTTCGTTCCGACAAGTCTTTGTCTTTGGCACCACGTGCATCATAACGTACTTGAACAGTTTCATTGTCACTGTCAATTTCAATGTCACTGAGTTCAGTCTCAAATTCAACGTCACTATCATCACAATATAGACTAGGAATATTATCTTCTTCAACAGAATCAATAAGTAGTTGTATTGCCTGAGATGCTGTCATTCTACTTCTTTTGTTGATATTTCGGACTTTTGCTTCATCTTTTGCACCAACTTTATGTGCTGAAGTCGATGGCCGTGGCTCAACTTTTCGTTTCGGCGGCATTGCTACGAAATGTAAACACTTTCACTTTTCCTAAAATCTTTTTTTAGAATCATAATCACGCACTAAAAAGACATTTGCGCAGTTTTAGTCAGTCTTCCGCTAATTATATTTAATTAGACGGTATATCGGCCGCTAGGAATATGACGCTAGATCAGTGGTTCCCAACCTTTTTTGAGTGGCGACCCCCTTTTAAAAAAAGTAAGTGACCCGCGACCCCCATAGAATTAAAAAGCCGAAATTAGTATAGAAATTAACAAGCACTAAAATAAGATTTCTAGTAGACTTTCAATATGAACTACCCTTGATATCTGTTTTAATACCATGAGTAAAATTGCATGCTATTTACTAAACATTCGTGGTTATGTTTTTGTTAACGCCAAACGTCATCATCAAAATTCAATTTATTTCTTAATTTTGTTTTTAATCGGAGAATAGTGTTGAAAATCTATTCTCGAAAAGTCAATCAATTTTACATTTGGGTATGAATGGTGAATACTACACCAAAATTGTGTGTGCAGTTTTTCATCTTACGCGGAATCATTCTGCAAATCAAAGAATTCATCTTGTAATTCATTGGGAATGCTGGCAACATCAAAGGAAGCATAGAATGGGTAATGTGTCAATGCAGATTCTTCATTTTTCAGCTCAGAGAAATAGCGCTGCAGTCAGAGTTTCTTCCAGGCATCTCTTGGGGGGGGGGGGGGGGCTTCGTAAAATTTTTTACCGCCCCCCCCCCCCCCCCCCCCGAACGAAATAAAATTTATATAATTTATATAGAAAATATATACTTTTAACAGTGTCCGCCCCCCCCGAAGAAAGTTTACCGCCCCCCCGAAAATTTCAAGTGCCCCCGTCGGAGAAAAAAGTCTGGAAGAAACACTGGCTGCAGTTCGTTTACAAGAGATTCAAGAAATTGCTTCTTTTTCTTACCACACTGCAGAGTTTCTCAAATGTACAATATTTCCTAGATTTATTTTTTTCGCCAATTTTGCAGCTTTGATAAAAATTCCACGAGATTATCATGGAAAGCGATAATATTCTTTCATTTTTCCTGAAGCTTCAGGTTAAGCTTATGTTGATGTTCGAACACATCTGCTAGGTATGATACGCTCTCCAATTACTCTATGTCGTTTTAAGTATACCAAAAGGTCTTGATTCGTTTGCACTTCCAAGAACAGTTTGATTTCAGATTTCAATTCAAAAACACGATTCACAACATTTCGTTTGACAGCCAGCGTACTGTAGTGTAGAAAAGCAGAAAATCATGATCTTTATTCATGTCTTTGCTCAGTTCTTTAAATGGCTTCATATTTAATTTATGACTTTTTCTAGCAATGGAGTCTTGATGGCAGTGGTTAGGGAGCTAAATCTTTTCGGTTTTCTGAAAGCCCGATTTTGACCTAAACATAGATGGCACACCATACGTACAAACCCCCACAGCCGTTTTAACCCATTTTAATCATCCAGCTTCATAAAACGTTTTTATTTTCTCCATGATATCTTCACAAAATAGCAACTCTTCTTTGCTAACATATGAATGAATATATGACTAGCAACAGCGAACACGAACTCACGTCTGTTGATTTATCAACTTGAAAAGCAAACAATGGTGAAATCTTGATTTCAATAAAACATTTTTTTTTTAACTACGGACATGTCTGTTATAAGCCGCTGAATGGTATTAATAGGCAGAGATATTTGTTGCATCTTTACTGCACTGAAATCCCCAAGAATTAATTTCACCATCTTCAACATGCAGCGTTTGATGAGATTTTCTCCTATTGTGCTTTTTTTTTGCTTGGCATTTTCTATCACGACTTCATGTGATGCTTGCACTAATGCTGTGTTTCCTTCGTGAAAACTTCCTGTTCGATCAAATCTCTGACGTTTGCAACTAGCTTCATGCAGACGAAAGACCTCCATATCTTTTTTGTGTGTTCCGAATGTCTCGTCTAAAATGACGTTTAAGTTTTGGAGATTTCATAAACTCATGACTGAGAACAACTTAGTACAGTACGCATGGCCTCTTCCCTATTCCATTTCCAGTGATGTTAGTATTAGTAAAGCCGAATTTCAGATATTCTTCTAAATATTTATGTTTTGTTTCTCATTACTAAGGTTTAGTATACCAGTTGGCGACCCCCCAGAAAGGCCTTCGCGACCCCCAGGGGGGGTCGCGACCCCCAGGTTGGGAACCCGTGCGCTAGATCATCGGGCCGGAAAACCGGCTTTTCGGACATATATGCCTAATGTTGAAGCCGGTTTACCGGCCTGGCGGGCTCAAAGGGTTAAGAAAAAATAATTGAAAACATTGTTGTAAAAATAAATCGTTTTATAATTACTAAATTCATTGTTCTAAACTTTTATAATTAATGTGGTTAATCTACCAATGAATATTTCAATAAATTAATTAACGGCTTTAAATTAGTTTGTAATTAACAGTGTGTTTAAGAAGGAACAATATTTACCACCCAAAATCCTATTTTACAGCTCTACACATAATGCAGATTCTCCCCAATAACAAATAAAAAAAAACAAACAAACAAAAAAATGAGTTATCATTTATCAAACGTCACTATTCAGTCAAAGTTAAGCCATTGTTCTAAAACTTAAAAATTAATGTGGTTAATCTACCTATGAATAAATCAATAAATTAATTAACGCCTTTAAATAAATGTGTGATTAACAGTCTGTCTGCAATCAAAAATTGTTCTCTACCTACATACTATTTTACAGCCCCCTTTATAGAGCAATTTCCTTACAGTACCAAATCAGAAAAACAAATAAATATTCAAACATGTAAACAAAATTGAGTTTTAGTAGTATACTAGACTACCCGTTATCTAGTTAGATAACTGTGGGTTTCGGGGGTCATCCATAAATGACATCACGTCTGTCACCACTTATCATCCCAAAATAACCAGACCCCACATTCAAAAAGACGTTTTTTTATATTTTAAAAACTCTACTAAACTCTACTTCACCTGCCCAGTGTCCCGCCAAGTCTCAGACATTTTTGAATTTAAAAAAAAACAAATCATTTTGGCCGAGCATGGCTCTGACCACACTATCCCTTCATATGCTGAGAACATAGAAACAGGTGAACTCTTCTTCACCTGCCCTGTGCCCCGCGAGGTCCTGATAGTCAACCTTATCATTCACATGTAGGCCTTAAGAAAAAAATAATTGAAAACATTGTTGTAAAAGAAAATAATTCTTTTTACTATTACTAAATTCGTTGTTCTAAACTTTTATAATTAATGTGGTTAATCTAGCTATGAATATATCAATAAATTAATTAACGGCTTTAAATTAGTTTGTAATTAACAGTGTGTTTAAGAAGGAACAATATTTACCACACAAAATCCTATGTTACAGCTCTACACATAATGCAGATTTTCCCTAATAACAAATCAGAAAAACAAACAAAGAAATTAGTTATCAAAAGCCACTATTCAGTCAAAGTTATGCAATTGTTCTACAACTTTAAAATTAATGTGGTTAATCTACCTATGTATAAATCAATAAATTAATAAACGTCTTTAAACAAATTTGTGATTAACAGTCTGTCTGAAAACAAAAATTGTTCTCTACCTACATACTATTTTACAGCTCTCCACAATGAGTAGAACTATGTACAATAGTCAATCAGACAAACAAACAAACAAACAAAAAATATTCAAACATGTAAACAAACTTGAGTTTTAGTAGTATATAGATAGATATATGTATATTAATATACATAAACATTCAGTACATAAGATTCAATTATTTATTAAAGATATATGTTAGTCAAAATATTTTTATATCAATAACAGATATGCCATCAGATATAGTCACTGTAGTCATCGCAAGCGTCGTTCCTTCTACAATAATTGTGTTCATTATAATCATCTTTATGTAAGTATTCAATTCCATAATTGTGTTTAGAATATGTTTTTAAATAGTGTAAATGTGATTAGACTGCCGCGTATATGATAAAATACACTTAAGTATCGGATGATTTGTCGCTATTGAATTGCACGATTGTCATCATGTAAGCATTGATCTTGTATAATATTTAGTATTCCTATTATAATTGTGTTGAATATTAATTCTGGTTTTGACGGTATTTCAGTTTCATGAAAAAATTTGTAAAACGGAAAAGGTATTTTGCACCTCTCTTTCTATCACCTCAAATGGAACCAATAATTCAGGTTAGAATCTTGAGATTTTCAAATAGATCTGTTGGTCGGTTGTAGTTCCTGCTCTAGCTAAAATTCTGGTGATCTAGAATAATTTTATCTCTCGCACTCAATCCCCCTCTCTCTCTCTCTCTCTCTCTCTCTCTCTCTCTCTCTCTCTCTATATATATATATATATATATATATATATATATATATATATATATATATATATATATATGAAAGTATTTGAGTATGTTTGTGGGTTTGTAGGTTTCACCTTTATGCATTAATACACCTTTCATCCGGTCACCATTAAACTTTAGGGGAAAAAAATCAAATTCGTAGGAGCGGCGCCAAGGCAGGGTGCGCCCCGGGCTCTCCCGTGAGTGCTATGGCGCATATGTTCATTTTAAACAGTGCAGTAGACTATGAATATGATAGGTTATTATAGTCGTTCACTAATTCGAATTAGTCGTGTCCTCCAGCGCTCCAACAGGGCACTGTTTTGCATCCCCAGCTTTCTCTTGAGCGCTATTACGCCTACGTTCTTTTTAAACAGTGTGTTATATTAGATGGGGTGTTATAGTCGTTCACTGTATTGCATTAGGCGCGTCTGCCGGTTCCCCCGCTACGTCCCTGACACCTGGGCGGGCACCGAAGTGTGTCCTACTTCACTATAACGAGGAGTGCTGCGCAATACCCTGCCTCGTCAAATATGAAACAAGAAATATAGAGCAGGCATTGTTTACTCAGTTTTACAAAACTAGGTCATACGTCTAAAAACATATAACCATTAACGCATTGATGAGGCCCTCTTACTTTCAAACTTTCTTCTGAAAACTCGACAACGCGCGGACGCACCCTAGTATATATATATAATGAAAGTATTCTGCACTTGACTAGGTTTGTCCTTTATGCATTACTACACCTTTCATCCGATCGCTATACAACTTTGGGGAGTTGATGAGAATTTTTTCAGGAGGGGTTTTCGATAAAAAAACAATATTCACTTTCCGAGGGACAGCGCCCCGGCAGCGTGCGATACTAGCTTTCTCATCATATGGTATACACAATAAAGTCGGATGCGGTTTGACACCGTTCAAACGAGTGCCACGAAACTTTGGGATGTTGATGAGAATATTCCCAGGAATGTTTCTGCAAAAAAAATTTAAAAAGCGGAGTTTCTTAGGTGCCATTTTTCTCAATATACGGTTTTGTCGTCCAAAATTTCCAAGCCGCTTTCGAAGAACTGGGTATTCGTTGAATATCTTTATGTTCGTGTTCGTGTTCGCGTTTACTTTTTTATGTTTTATTGAAGTTTGCGTTTGTGTTCCCGCTTACGTTTGTGATTGGTTGTGGTTAGAGCTATGTGTATAGTTTTATATTTTTTCCTCAAATATCAATTCTTGCATATATACATTTAATTACAAATGTAATATATTCCCAATACTGGGCATTGACGGGTATATGATGCTTAATAAACATAAGGCATAGTCCTTTACTGATAAATTTGCACAAAAACCCAGACAGAGCCTAGCCGGTAAAATCACTGGGATATATCCAAGAAGAAGTAGGTACGCTAGAGCAACGATGTAAACTTGGACGACCATTAAACTACTGTAAATATAAGGGTGTTGATTTGATCTTAGCAACATAACTAAGTGAAACGTATATATTTTTTGTTTAGTACTTAAAAAAAAAAACATTTATTAAACAAACATTCATTGTACGTTGGTGGGGATAAATTCAGACATAATACATGTTACATTATTTGTTGCACAAAATAAATTCACACGTCTGTGTGTATGATGTTATTCGTAAAAGCAAATCTACGTAAACTAAATTAAATAAACAATAATTCTGTTATGTTAAGCGCACCAAATAAAAGATCGTTTTATTTTTGTTTTGGAAAAACTCTAGCATCATGTTGTTTGGATTCTTGTTTGATAGTGCTTTTATACTGTTTCTGACTCAAGAAGTATAACTCTAATGTGACTATACCCATTCAAAACCGAAACCCGTTTTTGTTAATATCTGAATCTGTAAAAATATTTTGTTTACGTTAAACACACCATCTTTTTCAATACAGAAAGCTCCTTCAGAGTTCCATGAAAATGGGGTTGTACACTCCCCCGATGCTGGTGTGGACGCCAGGCTAGCTGAATGGAATGTAATCCGCAAAACCACGGTCACATCTAAAAATGTCATTAGAATTCCGGCAGCCAGCATGTCCGACAAAACGTCGGTGACTTCTGCACTTGACAGTACCTCCGGTGTCACAATCTCGACTACCTACAGTCAATACAGCACCACCACTAGAACCACAACCACAAGCTTACAATCAGACAGCAGAGCTGGATACTTTGAAGGGAGCTGCGGCAGTGATGCGGTGCAGACACGGCTGTTGGCTGCTCTCGGTTTAACCCATGTACCCGTGGGTACGTCCGGCAACTATGACACAACACAGTAGATGCCTTACCACCTTGAACTCTGGCTACGTCTGGCAACTATGACACGACACAGTTACCCACCACCATGTACCCGTCGGTATGTCCGGCAACTATGACTAGACACAGTAGATGCCTTACCACCTTGTACCCCTGGTTACGGCTGGCAATTATGACTCAACTCAGCAAGTTTCTTACCAAGACAGGGTGTGGTGAGTATCAATCGAACAACAAAAAGCAAGATCGAACGGTTACACGCTGCCTTTAACTGTCGCAGAATCGAGCTTGGTACCCATCACAGCTGGGTACACGCGGGAGAGTCCTACAGAAAAGTCTGTAAGCCGAGAATATCAAGCCAATAACCGTGCACACAAGCATAGAACAAACCACACAAACTTTTATTTGCCAAGAACACAGAATTGATTAACGTTACTTCACTTGCGTCATGGATCTTATTGTGAAGTAGAATTGTTTTATTTTTCAATCTCCTAGGCAGGCTGTTTATTTCTTTTAGAAATCGCTTTAATTGCATTTTTTTCTATGTTGTTTATTTAAATAAACTACTTATTTGCCCATGTATGGGATCGCGGTAGAGCGCTAGGCTGCTAACTCGAAAGTCTCGAGTTCGAATCCAGGTTCAAGTCAGTATAAATATGAGTTTACCCGACTCACATAGAGGAAAGTAAAGGCGGCTGTGCATAGTGCTCTCTGTCTGCAAAATATTTTCGCAGGATATCACATCATATTTACATCTTAGTCTGCTAGTTAGTGAGTTACTGATTCCCTGATTATGTTTAAAGAGTCTGTATTTTAGCCCGTACTTCTTGTATGCTTCAGCTATACATTGTCATGTTTATTAAGGAGGTTTCCTGTGTCTAAAACGGTTTATTGTACATTTGTGTTGTTTGTTTTGATTCAATTAATAAAGCTTGATAAAAGTTTCACCTGCGCGTTTTTACAATTAAAACTGAACTAGACACATGGTTTATTTTGTTTATTGAGAAATTTAAGTGTCTGAGTCTACCCAGCTCTGATGAGTACCTGACCTGAGTTGGGGAAATAAAAAAGCTAATGAGCAGGTTGTTGAAATCACCGATCAAAAGAAACAAAATTTGAAGTAAAAGGGGACAACTCTTAAATCAAATTTGATAGTTTTTACAGAGTAGCGTACCTTGTCACAATCTACACAAACTCTTTAAGACATGGCTACAACCGACCTAGCACATTTGACGTGTGTATCATCTTATCTACCGCTGTGACTTGGAATAAATGGCTAAAGCTTTTTCTGTCGTGTCGGTGCCTGAGGCGTAGTGACCCATTCTGGTATCCGGGGCGAACTACCAATCTCCACCCCCCCCCCTCCCATTTAGGAAATACGATTTTTACCATGCACTGTACCGTAACCATTTTTTTTTTAAATTTTGGTGCTACAGAATTGATGTAGAAAAACAGCTCAGTCTGGAAACCCAAGAAGTAGTCTATTTTCCTAACTTTGACTGTGTATAATTCTTTAATGCAGCTTTTTATTTATTTTTTTTCCATCACGTTTGGTGCCCCCCTTAAGGTCGGCGCTCATCATCTACCTCCCGCCAGCTACGCCTTTGTTGCTCCTTGCCATTACTTTAGAACCATTGGTTTAAAACAATTTTTTTCTACTTACTCATCACTTGTAATGTGCTAAAACTTTGGCCTTGATGAACGTTTTTGTTCAATTTAAGACCAAACCATCGAATAGTTGCGTAGGTTGCTGAAATCTCTTCAGAGCTGCATCGCTCATTAGGTTACCTTGGTCAACCTAGCAGTAGATTCTTATTATCTTTATTGTAATTTACAGAAAACCTTTTTCTAGCTAGTACATAAAAGTACTTCTTACATTGTTCGTTGCTTTAGCTAGCGAAGTACAAAATAAATATTAACATTGTTATGAAATATAATGTCCATGTTTTTGGTTGTTAAATGGAGATTGTGACTTTGGTAAAGTATCACTTAACATTAGAATAGTAATTAATGTTACGTGATCAGTTTTAGGGTGAGGGCTAGGGTTAGGGAGAGATGTGTACCTGGTGACCCTTAGTCTCCAGCCCCACCCTAGTGCTGCTGTGTTGTACGTTACTTTCCACCTGTCGATCACACAGCATGGATGTCAAGGCCGTAGGGCGTTCTGCGGGAACCTGTTCTATTATACAATACCATATGGGGCTGGGGTGGTCGGGATACATTTGTAATCCTAATGTGGAGATGGGGTGGTGGTTTGGTGTAATGGGATGGGGTGGGGTGGCGATAGGGTGGTGGTTGGGTGTAATGGGATGGGGTGGGGTGGCGATAGAGTGGTTGTTGGGGGTGATGGGGTTGGGTGGCGATAAGGTGGTGGTTGGGGGAGATGGGGTGGGGTGGCGATAAAGTGGTGGTTGGGGGGTGGGATGAGGTGGGGTGGCGATAGGGTGGTTGTTGGGGGTGATGGGGTGGGGTGGCGATAAGGTGGTGGTTGGGTGTAATGGGATGGGGTGGGGTGGCGATAGGGTGATTGTTGGGGGTGATGGGGTGGGGTGGTGATAAGGTGGTGGTTGGGTGTAATGGGATGGGGTGGGGTGGCGATAGGGTGATTGTTGGGGGTGATGGGGTGGGGTGGCGATAAGGTGGTGGTTGGGTGTAATGGGATGGGGTGGGGTGGCGATAGGGTGGTTGTTGTGGGTGATGGGGTGGGTTGGCGATAGGGTGGGTGATGGGGTGGGGTGGCGATAAGGTGGTGGTTGGGTGTAATGGGACGGGGTGGGGTGGCGATAGAGTTGTGGTTGGGTGATGGGGTAGGGTGGGGTGGCGATAGGGTGGTGGTTGGGGGGTGGCTGCGGAGAGACGTGAAACGTTGACATCCCTGTCCTGGCGACCAGTTAGGTTAGCAAGATGTGATCGAATCAACGAGGCCAAATTAGCTGGACAATAATTTGCTCTCAGTTGGGCACGTCTTACCATACACCATGGCACACAACTAACATGAATAAATGGTACAGAACTGACCACAAATCATAGCACAACATGAATAAATGGTACAGAACTGACCACAAAACACAACATGAATAAAGTGTGCACAACTAACCACAAGCGTAAAACAACACCATTATTCTAAAATAGCTGTACTTTTCTTTAACGGGTAGAGAGTATTGATGTTTCATTGATTGCTCTCCCGCCAATTTTAACTTGTTGAAAAGGAAATCGATTATCAGTAATCAATTCACAATACTAAATCTTGTATCAGTTTAGAATGCAGGTCTGGAATCGAGGTTACGGAACCACCGATCGTTCATAGGGTCATGAGGTTAAATTAAGATGTTGGTTATTGTCGATCAGTGGGGCTCAATGTTAAATTAACGTACAGTGGGTTTGGAAGCTAGATTAACTTGATGGTTCTATGTCGTTCAGTGTGGGCTAAATGTACTATGTTGCTGAGCGGGTCTCAATGTTAGTGTAAGTTATGATGTCTCGGTCGTTCAGTGAGTCTCTATAATGAAGAACCTTAACCTACGAGTGTTGCATCTACGAGACAACCTTGTCAATGTGACATAACGCAACCCTTCCCAGCCGGTCTAACAAACGGTACCTCTATCTGGTGAGTACTCTAACCGGCCTGTATCGACCTGGAGTTCTGCAGGCTACAGCGTCTATCGCGCTGGGGGAGGGGGTGGGGTGGCATTGGTTGTAACGGTTCACTGATCAGCTGTCGGGCGTGTCCAAAACTCAAGGCCACGTCCTGTCTTTGTCCGGCAGACCTAAAACATCCGGCACGTGCATCAACACAAACTTTCTGTCTTGTGAGATTTCTGGGATACCGGCAACATGGCAAGTTAACTAATAGACAGGTAGTCGAATACTGGCAACATAGCATGTTAACTAATGGACAGGTAGGAAAAGTCTGGTTTGCAACTGTACAATAGGAAAGTGCAAAAAGCTACACAAAATCAGATTTTACTAAAGACGAACAGTGCGAATGGATCATTTGGATTAGGGGAGATAACAAAGAGAGATTAAGGTCATATGGAGTGGGGGCGATACGGGTGGATAGGGGTGTTTTGTTATAGTAAGCTGGGGTGTTCTAGTAGTTTAGGGGTGTTTTGTTCTAGTAGATAGAGGTGGTGTTATGACAGTTAGGGTGACAGTGTGTATGAAAATCACATTATGGTGCGCAATACTGGGAAAAAAACACATCACAGAGAACGGAATACTTGCAACCAGTTCAAAGCCCCGTGAATTTAAATACCCCGCATATTTACCATTCAAAACTCTTGAGTCAAGATTCAGATTTCTTTTAACACACCCGTATAGAAAATCGTGAAGCTTTAGAATATTTCGATTGCTTAGAATCGAGTTTCTCTTATGCAGTGGTTGTTTGGTTGCTAGCAGTGTCGTTTATGATATTCTATCGTCTCAGTTCAGTGTGCTGACTTTAAGGTGCCTGTAAATCTACGGTAATTAACACAGTTCCGTGTCCCCTTTCTGGGATCAACAGCTATATGAACCGTTACCTGTAGACCACAACCATGTTTACAATGATAGTTCAGTGGAGATGTACACTGTGATAAGGGAGTCGAAGCACTGTTTGTCTCGGCAATTGGATTACACACAGCTTAAAGCTTCTGGGACGTGAACTGGTGTAGTTATGTTTTGGGTTTACTTTTGTTACCGTCTGTTTGTGTGTGGTACTTGTAGGATGTCAGTGTGTGGGATGTATTGTTGTCTTTTCTTTAATCAACTTTGTTGGTGGTCTTGGGTTTGTTTGTTAGCTTTGTTAGCTCTAGTCCATATATATATATATATATATATATATATATATATATATATATATATATATATATATATATATATATATATATATATATATATATATATATATATATATATAATATTTATATTTATGTGTTAAATTTTTTTATACTTTTGTATAAAGAAATAAATAGAAATATATACATATATATATATATATATATATATATATATATATATATATATATATATATATATATATATATATATATATATATATATATATATATATATATATATATATATATGGGGGGTGTGTAGTTAGATTTATACAACCATAGCTCCCCATACTATCAGTACCAGTGTGAATACAGGCATGTATTGACTAACACGTTATTCTATTCGTGTGCTATGGCCCGATATCTCCCACGTAGCAGAATACATTTCCCTTTACATATCTGTGTTGGTCCTGTGTGAAAACGTACACCGAAAGTAATTGGATTGCATGAGGTAGATTTCCTAGGGAAAGCTTGTCTGATAGATTTCCTCAGGAAAATATAGCCATCTGGTAGGCGGAATATGTCGTTGGGGTCGGGGTGAAAACACATTAGGGACTGGTGGGTCGCTAGAGCGATTACAGGGCACGTTACTACTGAATTTTTTTTTACATGTTATTTAATTAAATGAAAAATATGTGTACAATACGTTCATTTGTAGCTAATCTTTATGGGAAGCTAATTTAAAAACGAGGCATTTATAACATGATCTTTAGTTACAGATAATTAATTAAATGTTTAGCGGATGAGTCAGACGGTGTGAGAAGATTGATTAGCTTCAATATATAGTTTTTTTCTCAACAATGAAAAACCGGTTTTTATATGAATTATTAACTATGCTATCAGACACTCATAATGACCCTCTTTACTATCAATATACTTCGTTACAACCAAGTGCTGATTATCTCCCCTTTAGCTATGACTTGATGATTTCTAATAACTTACGTCCCCTTTTTTGAATCACTAGGGTTCCTCAGGAAATCAACAGCTCCGCTTTTACACTACGGGGGCGGTAATTTGGAGTTTGTTACTAGTAGGAGATTTGTTTTGATAAACAGCTGTTGCTTTATTAACAAATATATAAGTCTCAATTAAAAAGAAGTTTTTGTTTGCTATACAGCCTAATTATGTGTGAAGTCAGTTGTAGATATATTTTTTCTTAATACTAATTAGCCATTCCTAGTATTTAATTGGAGTTTTAAGCGAACCCTCAACCCTGGTCTGTAGATTATTTTTAAAATAATACATCGGCCTATTTTTCCTACGTGAGTGCTCTATACATGTTCATTTTTTTTCTAGACAGCTGCCTGGTTTCTCTTGATCTGAGGCGTAGCGACCCTTCCCGGCGCCCGGGGACAAACTTTCGATTTGGCGCCCCCCCCCCCCCCACCCCATATATTTTTTTTTATATTTATAATGCAAAACTGCAGCTAAAATGAGCTTTTAATTTTTTTTTTCAACCCATTTTGGCGCCCCCTATGGTCGGCGCCCGGGGACGTACGTACCCCCGGCACCCCCCCCCCTCGCTACGCCTCTGTTCTAGATAGCTCTAGGTATCTGCCTAGTTTGCCTTGATATCTGCCTAGTTTGCTTAGGTATCTGCCTAGTTTGCCTAATTATCTGCCTAGTTTGCCTAATTGTGTAAAGATAGCTAGATTAATGCTAGGTTAATTCTAGATTAATGTTAACTACCAAACTCTTCATACGTCAAGAGTTTAGAAACAGAAGAACTCTACTTCACTTGCAAAAGTGACCTTCCGGTGTAAGAACGTACTTGATTTTATTATACATGCATTCTATGCAATTTGCAAAACATCAATGGGGTTTGGTGAAAAACCTTTCCTTGTAGTCTATGATCTTGCTTGAAGCCGAAACTACGGTTGTAAAAACAACAAAGTAAATTCTCCCACCGACTTCCCGGTGGTTGGATAAATTCTCTGTGTCAACATCATCCCTCGACTGTACACACATGCTGAGTCCGGGTTAGATTTCCAGGAATGTTTTCTGTAAACTTTCTGGTGAGGCAGTCAAATGATGTTTTACGAATCCCAGGATAATCTGGTGATCTACCTCTAATCCCAAGATAATCTGGTATTGTATCTCTAATCGCAATCTGATGATGTTCTAATCCCATGCTAATCTGATGATGTATTAATCCCAAGCTAATCTGATGATGTATTAATCCCAAGCTAATCTGATGATGTATTAATCCCAAGCTAATCTGATGATGTTCTAATCCCATACTAATCTGATGATGTTCTAATCCCATACTAATCTGATGATGTTTTAATCCCAAGCTCGATGTCGATCTTATATTTTACAAATTGCATCGAGTCAACAGGCATCGACACTCCCCCCTCTCCTCCGCCATTAAATTATATATATATATATATATATATATATATATATATATATATATATATATATATACAGAGAGAGAGAGAGAGAGAGAAAGAGTGTGTGTGAGAGAGATACACCCACACTGATTATATAGTGGAATGACAAATCACTGAATACCCACTTGAGAGCTAGGTTGGAAGGTACATCTTGTAGAAAAAAAACATTCTTTAAGTCAGTCCGTTGAACCTTATTCAATAGGTTCAAAAGTAAATAGATCAAATCCAGACCGATCAAGTCTTTTGACAAGTTTCAAGAGATTCCGGAAATATAGAAAAAAAAAACAAATACTTACATTCTTGAATCATGTAATGAGGGTTCAGATGTGAAGTCAGAGTTGATTGGAAGATGCTTGTTACCAACAAATTGATGTAACGCGTAATTAATTAATCTAACACTTGTTGTGTTTAGTCACAAATTGGTATTTACTCATAATATAGTTGTTTTGTCAACATGAAAAAAAAAACACTTTACAAAGCACTTTACGATTTTGTTTTTTGTTTCTCGGATAGATCTTTCAAAATATAAAACACAAGAAATTAATGATTTTTTGCCCTATTTCCGTTCCCTCTGCCTAGTTCCGTGCCCTTTGCCTAGATCCGTGCCCTCTGTCTATATCCATGCCCTCTACCTAACTCCATCCCTATGCCTAGGTTCATGCCCATTTCCCTAAGTCCATGCACTAGGCCAATTTAAGCCCTGCCGGCGCAGATTGGTAGCATTAGTTTAAAGAAAACTCACGATTACGATATACTTAATGGAGAAAAAAAACTTTCCCTTGAAAACTTGTAATAATTATTTAACAATAACGCTTTCATTAGCCTGTAATTTTAACCAATTAAGACTGACATAAAAAAAACGATTAAAAAACTGAAGAAACAATTATAAATCAATTTACAATTTTTTTCTCTCTTGAAAGTGTCTTCATATCTCGCCAATGCGTGAATGTGTTATGTTTATCTTGTTCAAAGGTTAAGTTACACAGGTAGATTATATAGGTCACGAATTAAAACCAGTTTCGGGAATTCCCAAAGCGTGGGCTTCTGTAATTGATGATTCAAGCCTGCTACAAAAATACCACTGGGTATTCTGGCTTTTAGAGTTCCAGATTGTTGTTTGTGTTTATAAGAATGTTTACTGGCTGTTTACTGAAGTCACGGAGGTTTTCTTTTTTTTTTTCTAGGGATATTTAAAGGACTGTTTGAGTATTGAGGTAAGGTAGAAATTGTTTCAGTTTCAGTTTAATTCATGACATGCAATGCGTGAATTTACATACAATTTGTAACAGTATGTGTACGAGAAGGTGGCATTTCAGCTTCGCTTAGTTACAGCTGTGTAAGACAGTGGTTTTACAGGTACAGGTGCGTTAGTACTGTTACGACTACAGGTGTGTTATATTTACAGGCAGCGGCGTATATACATACGCATATACATAATTTTGCATTAGTGTATTAAGGATTAATTATTGGTTCATTAATATATTATCAATAAGGATTTTCTGAACGTTTTTGCGACATTCAAATCTTAGAAATTGTAAACATACAGTGACCGCGCCATCCCCAATACCACAATGGTACCAACAACGTGAGACGACACCTAATTTGACGTCCTTTTGGGGGGTCTAGCTTTTTAACCCCCCGTGCCCATGTCAATAGCTACAGTTATGTAACAGGTATAATGTGACACCTGTACGTTTGGTTTACGAATTTACTATTGTAAGTGATGAAAAACGTAAATAAGAATTTGCTCGGAAAAGTTGTGTTTCAAAATATATATTTTAAAAAAAACGTTATTTTTATGTGGGGGTTATAGGCGGTAGTTGGGACGGAGATGTCAAGTTGAAAAGCGTACGCAAACAAACCCAAAAGTCTAGAGTTCGGATCTCGGGTTTGAGTCAATAGGAAGTCCCAGAGCCCACCACACTAATAAAATACCACCCTTATTTTCCATTTACTCCCCCCCCCCTCCTGCACCAACACTTGCCAGAAACAAAATATTCTTAACGTTAACCATTGAATAATTTAAAGTACAGCCTTATATTTTTAACATCAGGTCGATAATCGATTTTCAAAAAATCAATAACTAAATTGCAATTGTCACGTGCGGTATCTGGTATAGAGAGAAGATGAATTCATTATTAAGCAGATCAGAGCCCCCACCCCCACCCCACCCCCACCCACCCCTTAAAAACATTATATGTTAGATGTTAGAGATGTGCCGGCTAGAGACAATAGTTCTAAGAACTCGAGACTCCATTTGTTGGTACCGCTGGTTCATGGGAAATCTCGGGGTGATGTGGGGGTCTATGTGGGGGTGATGTGGGGGTCTATGTGGGAGTGATGTGGGGGTCTACGTGGGGGTGATGTGGGGGTCTATGTGGGGGTGATGTGGGGGTCTATGTGGGGGTGATGTGTAGATCTTTGTGGGGTGATGTGGAGGTCTTTATGGGGTAATGTGGAGGTCTTTGTGGGGTGATGTGGAGGTCTTTATGGGGTGATGTGGAGGTCTTTATGGGGTGATGTGGAGGTCTTTATGGGGTGATGTGGAGGTCTTTATAGAGTGATGTGTTGGTCTTTGTGGCGGTGATGTGGACGTCTTTGTGGCGGTGATGTGGACGTCTTTGTGGCGGTGATGTAGACGTCTTTGTGGCGGTGATGTGGAGGTCTTTATGGGGGTGATGTGGAGGTCTTTATGGGGGTGATGTGGAGGTCTTTGTGGGGGTGATGTGGAGGTCTTTATGGGGTGATGTGGAGGTCTTTATGGTGTGATGTGGAGGTGTTTGTGAGGGTGATGTGGAGGTCTTTGTGGGGTTGATGTGGAGGTCTTTGTGGGGTGATGTGGAGGTCGTTATGGAGGTGATGTGGGGGTATTTGAGGGGGTGATGTGGGGGTCTTTGTGGGGGTGATGTGGAGGTGTTTGTGTGGGTGATGTGGAGGTATTTGTGGGGGTGATGTGGGGGTCTTTGTGGGGGTGATGTGGGGGTCTTTGTGGGGTGATGTGGGGGTCTTTGTGGGGGTGATGTGGAGATCTTTGTGTGGGTGATGTGGGGTTCTATGTGGGGGTGATGTGGGGGTCTTTGTGGGGGTCATGTGGGAGTGATGTGGGGGTGTTTATGGGGGTGATGTGAAGGTCTTTGTGGGGGTGATGTGGGGGTCTTTGTGGGGATGATGTGAAGTTTTTTTTTGTCAATTTCTGTTAGCTATTAATATTAATGATCCTGTAATATCGTGATTCTGTTTAGGTACTTTATTAATTAGTTTCCTAACTCAATTGTGCTAAATTTTCTTCGTTAATTAGTTCCCACACTCAGCTTTGCTGCAATTACTTCACTTTTTAATTAAATCAATTGTGCAGCGAGTATTTCAACCAATTAATACCCTCTACCTGCTTCCGTTTGTGTTAAGGGAATACACTAATTAATTATCCTCACGAGTAATTAGCTCGCTTACCGTGGCAACAGACAGCACTGAAATAACCCAGTTATTGGCAGAGTTTCTTCCAGGCATCTCTTCGGGGGAGCGAAGACCCCCCCCCCCCCCCCGAAAATTTTTTACCGCCCCCCGAACGAAATTAAATTTATATAATTTATATAGAAAATATATACTTTTAACAGTGTCCGCCCCCCCCCCCCCCCCCCCCCGAAGAAAGTCTACCGCCCCCCCCCCCCCCCCCGAAAATTTCTAGTGCCCCCCGGAGAAAAAAGTCTGGAAGAAACACTGGTTATTGGTATTCTTTATCTCCTTAGGTTCTTGTTAAAACTGTTTTTTTTTTGTCTCGAATTTGTATTAACTTTTAGATTAGTCTCTTTGTGCAATGTAAACTGCACTTTTTAAAAAAATTCAAGCGTTTTCATTGGCTACTAGCGGTGGGAGATTAGAAGTCACTTAAATTACAAGGAATTAAAATTTAGGCTTGTCTCAATGGTTTAAAAAAACATCGACCCTGTTTGTATTTTTAAATGTCGTGTAAAATATTCTGTTCTTAATGTTTCTTAATGTTTCTTAATGTATTTCTGTATTGCTATGGGTGTAACCTACATAGTATAAAGGGAGGGAGATTAAAAACAAAGAAAATTAAGAAGCTGGATCTGATTAAACTATTATTTAAACAAATCAATATTTGTGTGTAGACTGTAGTTGGGCACATTTAACACTGGATGGTTAAACCTCAATAGCGTCTTATATTGGTGTCTGTATCTTTTGTAATATTTTTGTCTTAATTAGCACTAAAGCGATGTTCACAAAATACCCGCACTAATTAGTTATGTTTATTGAGGGTCTTCCATGATGACGTCACACACAAGGGGCGGGTTTTGAGTTTTATCCTGACGACATTATAATTTTCTTTAATGGTTTTCCCACGTCGATTTCAATTAGACTGAGACTTACTAAAGCTGTACTCTATACGTCGGAGGAGATATCGTTACAAACTTAAACTGTAAGTTGGGATGTGCAATATATTGATACAAGCATCTAGTACTCAAGTCCTAAGTTCTGCTTTTTTTTTTACTTTCTCGTATATACGCAGTATTGAGCAAGTCTTGTAATCGCGCAAGAAAAAAATCGAGATTTTTACAAATATCGACGTTTTACACCTCACTGATACAGAAAAACATAATTTTGCAATCTTGTCCGTATGACTGTGTGTCTGTCTGTGTGTCTGTGTGTGTGTGTGTGTGTAAACTATTATGCACATTTTGTTTTGGCGTTCACTTGGTTCACAATTCTTTTTTCGACTAGATTTTAATCTATTTTTAAAAGTTTAAGTTAACAAAAATCATGTCTATATTCCGAGTTGCTATCCCCCGTAGTGTTATATTAGAATATTCGAGAAAGTTTAGGGGAGATCACTCCCTGTTTATTTCATTTTATTTTCAATTTCAGTTTCATTTATATTTATTTATTTTATTTCTTTCTAAACTAAAACTTGTGATTGGCTCTTTAATGGTAGGCTATCCAACACCATATGTGTGCCAATTGAAAACAGACATACTTTGACAAACAAACACACTTGAGAGAAAACAGACAAATATACCCGACATGCTATCGGTGTATGAAATATCTGAACTTGTAACTCGTAGAGCAAGTATTTTTTATCGGTTTGAATTCCTGTTGTGTTGATAAATTCTGTATAGAAAAATAATTGTATTGTACGACTAGAATAAACAGCGAACCAGGAGTAAGGAACTGTTGTGTCGGGGTCAAGCCACTCCAGCTAACCACAAAAATATTGTACAACCTTTATCAAGAATAACAAAAATGATTTCATGTTAGTTTGGTATGTCAATTTAATTCGCATTGTTTATCGGTCTCTTCCTTGTTTGACTTTCTTAATTTTCTATGTTGTACCGGACATACAGACGTTTTCTATTGATAGTCGTTTTTCCACAGCCCGCAAAGATCAAACGTATCGTCGTAATATAAACACTGAGACTTTGTGCAGGGGTGTGAGTGTGTGTGCTTGAAAACGCGTGTGTGAGTGCGTGTGTCTATGTTGTGTGAATGTGTGTCTGTGCGTGTAAGTGCGTGTGTTTACAAGTGTGTGAGTGAGAGCGTGCGTGTGTGTGTGTGCGTGTGTGAACGTTTGTCTATTTGATAACGTGCTTTTTGTTGCGTTTACATACATTGTTGTTGTGAATTCGCGTGATGCTTTCTGTATGTGTGTGTATTTATTATATGGGATTTAACGTTTGTATATTGGTATATTATTATGGTTATGTATGCGCATATCAGTTTGTGTTTGTATGTTAGCGAATGAATGTGTATTTTATGTATGTGTCTGTGTGTATATTTGTTCGCATATTTTATCTGCTCTAGTGCGATGTATCATGGAAGAGGGTTTGTATTTCTTTAGTATTCTTTAGAGTCATGCTTCTGTATGTCACATTGTAATATGGCAAAGATCCATGCGAAGATAATCCCCTCTCAGCATGACCCCAGTGTTATTGCTCTTGTATATATTCTTCTAACCCCCCCCCCACACACACACACACACAACACCCGTTCAACAGATACGAACCCAAAATTTTTTTTTATTTTTTTTTGTAAATGGAATTCCTGTTGTTCTATGAGACTGCAAGCAAGCGATATCAGCAGGGGAGTTATAAGGCTTGGGTTATTTCGTCCTTGTTTGCTAAACTAATTTAGACACACGGACATCCTTGCTTAAAGGTATGGGTGTATCAGATAAATCTCCGAGCAGTGCTTTGTATGGCTGTCAACTCCAGGTTTCTGACAACCATCGTCTCACAACCACCGTGTCAAAACCCGTGTGTCACAACCATAACAACCACACTGTCACAACCACCGTGTCAAAACCCGTGTGTCACAACCATAACAACCACACTGTCACAACCACCGTGTCACAACCCGTGTGTCACAACCATAACAACCATCACAACCACACTGTCACAACCACCGTGTCAAAACCCGTGTGTCACAACCATAACAACCATCACAACCACACTGTCACAACCACCGTGTCAAAACCCGTGTGTCACAACCATAACAACCATCACAACCACACTGTCACAACCACCGTGTCAAAACCCGTGTGTCACAACCATAACAACCATCACAACCACACTGTCACAACCAGCGTGTCAAAACCCGTGTGTCACAACCATAACAACCATCACAACCACACTGTCACAACCACCGTGTCAAAACCCGTGTGTCACAACCATAACAACCACACTGTCACAACCACCGTGTCACAACCCGTGTGTCACAACCATAACAACCATCACAACCACACTGTCACAACCACCGTGTCAAAACCCGTGTGTCACAACCATAACAACCATCACAACCACACTGTCACAACCACCGTGTCAAAACCTGTGTGTCACAACCATAACAACCATCACAACCACACTGTCACAACCACCGTGTCAAAACCCGTGTGTCACAACCATAACAACCATCACAACCACACTGTCACAACCACCGTGTCAAAACCCGTGTGTCACAACCATAACAACCATCACAACCACACTGTCACAACCAGCGTGTCAAAACCCGTGTGTCACAACCATAACAACCATCACAACCACACTGTCACAACCACCGTGTCAAAACCCGTGTGTCACAACCATAACAACCATCACAACCACACTGTCACAACCACCGTGTCAAAACCCGTGTGTCACAACCATAACAACCATCACAACCACACTGTCACAACCACCGTGTCACAACCATCACAACCATCACAACCACACTGTCACAACCACCGTGTCAAAACCCGTGTGTCACAACCATAACAACCATCACAACCACACTGTCACAACCACCGTGTCACAACCATCACAACCATCACAACCACACTGTCACAACCACCGTGTCAAAACCCGTGTGTCACAACCATAACAACCATCACAACCACACTGTCACAACCACCGTGTCACAACCATCACAACCATCACAACCACACTGTCACAACCACCGTGTCAAAACCCGTGTGTCACAACCATAACAACCATCACAACCACACTGTCACAACCACCGTGTCACAACCATCACAACCATCACAACCACACTGTCACAACCACCGTGTCACAACCATCACAACCATCACAACCACACTGTCACAACCACCGTGTCACAACCATCACAACCACCGTGTTACAACCATCACAACCACCGTGTTACAACCATCACAACCACCGTGTCACAACCATCACAACCATCACAACCACCCTGTCACAACCATCACAACCACTGTGTCACAACCATTGTATCACATCCATCACAACCATCACAACCAACGTGTCACAACCATCACAACCACTACATCACGAACAAAGAGTGTCCTGTTGCATCCATGCATCTTACCACGCACGACTGACCATTTTATGCAGCATAAAGTATCACGTTGCAGGCTAATACATCTTGCAACGTTGTTCAGTATTTGTCTGCCACGCTAGGGGTGGTGTCTGCTTCTCTACGGTCCAACGAGCTGTTCTATTAAGTTTTAAACATGCTCTATAGAACCGCAATCTCTCTGTGGAACGAAATGACAGTGACGTTGAGAGCCCTGTTTCGGTATTCCCTATTTAAACAACATTCTGTTATTTTTTATTCTGAATTCTATAGCATGGCCATGTATCTTTATCTTGTAAGTGGAACATGATCCATAAGCTAATCTACGGCTAGATCAAAATAAAGACTTGAGTAAAGGGTGTTGCACATTCATCACACTTTTTTGGTTTCGTATATACAGTAAACAAGTTAAACCGCTGCAGAATTTTGGTCGTATGTGTGAACTGAATTGTTCAAGAAGAAATTCGTATTACATTCTGCTGTAGAAAATATGGATAGACTTTGGAAGTGTTGATATCGTGAAATTATATGGACCTGTTTAGAAAGAGACTGTGTTGTATGTGGACAGGTAACATATGTGTCTGTTAAACTGGTGTATGTATGTGGACAGATAAAATATGTGCCTGTTAAAGTTAGACGGTGGTCTAGCGAGAGTGATGTGGACAGGTACTATATAATAATTCGGCTAAGAAATAAGAAGACAATTATAATTCCTATCATATAAAAGCGTCGAGGGTATTTCCTTTTTTTATTATATAAATATATACATAAATATTTATTTTAAAAGATTACATGAATATACATATATATATATATATATATATATATATATATATATATATATATATATATATATATATATATATATATATATATATATATATATATTCGTTTTGTGCGGACTCTAAGATGGTTTTAAAAAAAAAGTGTGAATTTAGTTTCGCGTCGATAGTCCTTAAAAACTGAGCTGTTTTTCACTTGTCCTTATAGATTTAGTTGTGTGAAGCTAGTCCATAGCGATCTAACTGTGGATTGTTAAAAGATCTAGCTGTGAGTCGTTAAAAGATCTAGCTGTGAGTGTGAGTCGTTACCTGATTGTATACACGCCACATTTCTTAAATCATCCATTCCCTCATTTAGCATAAGTCTGGAACCCCCCACTTATCCTCCTAGTGCAGCTCATGACGTCATTCATGAAGGACCCCTGCGTCAGATCTATGTGACCCTGCTAAAGGTCAAGGTCGCATGCACGTGTCATCACCGAAAATGTTTACAGCGAAATCTGTTTGTTTTTTCAGCAACTCAATCGCCATTTAAAACTAAACAGAAGCGTCGTCAAGTCGGAATGGCCAATAGTGCGCATGATCAGATTAGGGACAGAAAAGGTCAAATCGTTTAAGGTGGTCTAGTGTGTTGACCTTTGAACTTTACTCAAACGTAAACACTTCAGTGGTGTTTCGTAACTTCCCACAAGAGCGGCGCATATACGTCTAGGTCTATTAGGGAGCGAAATACATTTCCGTACTTTTGCGTACTTTAATTAGTAGAAAAAAAAAGTTATAATGAAAAGTAGAAATGTGGAATAAGAACTTTTGAGACATTGAAAAAGAAATTTGCCATTTTTGTAGAAGTTTTTGTCTTTTTTATTTCCTTAATTTTGTTTTTATTTAAAAGATAAAAAATTGATTTATTTAATTTAAAAATAGTTAACGAGTAGGGTCTAAGTGTCGTAAACACATGAACAGTAAAAAACCAATTTTTGGGTTTTTTTTTTAAATTTTATAAAATTATTTTTTTCTATACACACTTCAACGGTATGTAAGGTCAACGACTCCCCGGAGAGTTCGCTCCCTTGCGTAAATATCATCAAATGTTTAATAACATATGGCAAGGGTCAGAACAACGGCTTATTGAGAGGAAAAAAACGTAGTTATCTTTCTTCCCACGCAGATAAACTCCCTTGATTCTCTTCCTCAAATAATATTTTCAAACGAGTAGTTTTTTTCTGGGAAAATGAGTACCAGTATGATTACTGTTTAATGCATCGTAGGTTATCTTCACACACACAAACACACATACATACATTATATGTATATATATATATATATATATATATATATATATATATATATATATATATATATATATATATATATATATATATATATATATATCCTAATATATAAAACCCCACGTTCGCACCTCTCTCTCTCTCCCTCTCTCTCTGTCCGCAAAATTTTTTCGCCGGACATCACGTCAGAAACGGCAGCGGTATATGGAGAGCTTTATACGGACTTTTGTTGAAAATAATATGTTAGATGTTTTAAATGTATAACCACAATTTTGTTTAAAGAAGAAAAATAAAAAATAAAGGCGTATTCGAATGTAGAGAAACAGTATTATTTATGCAACCGGAAAAGCATTAATAAATGTGAAAAAGAACGCATAAAACTGTGACGTCACTATTGCTTATACATTAACTAATGACGTCATCTGCCGTGTTTAGAATAAAAAGAAATGAACTATTTCATTCAAATTTGATTTAGATCTATATCTAGATCTACGTACACTATAAAATGTATACGATACAATTTTTCCGGCCTAAACTCATAAAATTTATTTTATTTATTTGGATTCTAGATCTAGATATTCTAGATTCATCTATTCAAATAATACATTTCTATACTAAAGTATTTCAGGCCTGACTTTATTGAAATCTTTGTTTATCAATGCAATTTGCTAATCTCTATAATATATAAAGCAAAGTTGTCGGGTGCCCGATAGGGCACTTCCCGGCGCCGCAGGCGCTTCAAATTCGGCAGGATCTTGCCTTGGGGCGACAGAACACGGGGGCCGGTTGGCCGAAAAGTCTACGATGATGGGGTCAAAACTGACCTCGACTGACCGGCGCCTTATATGAGCTATAAATCGAAAAAAAATGTCCACGGAGGAACCTCTTCATAACTCCTGAGGTTGTAGACCGACCCTCGGGCGAATTAATTAAGCATTCAAATTCTCAATATTTTCGAAAGCCTAAGCAAAGCTGGGCAGCATGCCTAGTATATATATAAACACACTTTTTCTTGATGTCTCGTTTTTATGCCTAATGGATCATACTTTCAATACGTTTAAATACAAAAATAAACTTCTATCGAAGGCTATTAGCTACATCATCGCATTAAACATCATTTATAGAAGTTTGTGATAAAAATACACTGTAGTGAGATATAACGTAAGCGTTGATGTATTGATAAAAAGCTATATCATTTACAAAAATACACAATTCTTCCACAGTGAGGAAATCATTTAAATCTTTAAAGCCCGATGAATGATGAAATCATACATAATTTTACTTATATACAGACATATACTTTAAAAAATAACGTATAGCCAAAACGCAATTAATAAACACTATACAAATAGCGTGAACCTGACACATGTGAAATAAACTATCAGCTTACACGTATCTTTATCTTCTTGTTGTAGTGACTAGTGTCATATACTAGAGCAGTTGGTCAGCAGAACCTGCAAGTTGAGTAACAATTGACCAACACACACCATCAATAGATCAAAGGTCACCATCAGTTGACCAACACAGTCTAGTAGTGGAGCATCAGTTGACCAACATACAACAACAGTTGGTCAACAAACACCATCAGCTGACCAACAGACACCATCAGCTGGTCAACAGACACCATCAGTTGACCAACACAGTCTAGTAGTGGAGCATCAGTTGACCAACATACAACAACAGTTGGTCAACAAACACCATCAGCTAACCAACAGACACCATCAATTGGCCAAAGGACACCATAAATTGGCCAACAGACGCCATCAGTTGACCAACAGACATCATCAGCTGACCAACAGACAGTTGACAAAAAGACACCATCATATTGTCAACTCATCCTAATAGCCGAACGTCGTTTAGCACAGAGAAGAGAACACCCCCATGTTTTTATTCTGGTTCACTCTGTTAGCACCCACTTATTTTTAAAAGACTTTCATGACAGTCCGTGCTGTTTGGGATGGAAGGACAAACAGTCATCAATGAACTTTTGCATTCCGGACTTACACCTTCTGTATATAAAGGACATTATTGGTAAGTTAACACCATTTTTTACTCCACCATCAAATAAAACTTGACCATCACATTGCTCCACTGGGTTTTCTATTAGCTGTGGACCAACCAACCTCTCAACGGGACTAATATCCCAATTTTCCCCTCTGTCTCGCATCCTTGCTCTGTGCATCGACTTAGGCAAAGAGAAGTAAACAATGCATTTTTTTTTCTTAACGCGAATTATCACTCAAAAATCTATATATATAATTCTCTTCTGGGAGCCGTTAGAAAACAAGCTGCAAGCGCGCATTACAGTCCCCTCTCTTCCTCTCTATCGCTACCACCCCCCCCCACCCCCACCCCCACCCCCTCACATGGTCTGGTGAGCTGTGGTTCACGCTGTTTACATTTTACAATCATAGAGACGGGTTTGGTGACGCTATTAGGGGCAGATAATTTAGTTTGAAACAATTTTAAACTTAGAGGAGGTAACTAAGAGTAGGCTGCTTTCACGTGGGGGGGGGGGGGGGGGGTTAGTGTTTTTAAGCAAATATTTTCAGTGGCAGCATTGGTACTGTCGAATTCACAAATTATAAATTACTGAAAAGTAGAAAAAACAACAACTAAATAGCGGCGTATGATACGCAGCGGGTCGGCTCGTTAATTTATAATTAAAATACAAAAAAGTAATACAATTCGACAAGGGTCGACAGAATTATTATTCAACGGAAGAAATTTAATTAGAAGTGCATTGAATACAAATAACGATCAATTGATTTCCCAAGTTACAGAAGTATGAATGCTCGGAGGTTACGAAAATTGTGACGTACGAAATATCATTGAGCTTAATGTAATTAATGATTTTAATAATTAATAATGAAATAATGGAAGATTAGTCATGTTGACTCACAAGAATCTGAGACCATGTTTAACTAGGAACAGATATTGAGCTCCAGTTTTAACTTCCTGAATACTGATAGCGATATTGGATTTTCATTACCGGTTTTGTTGATTTGAAAAAGTGTTATTCAAACACATTTAAAAATCGAGTTAAAAATATTTTTTGAAAAACATTATGGGGCAAGTGATTGATGAAGACAAAATATTAATTTAAATGGCGCTAACTATTAACGTATGAATTGGAGAGGTTCTTGCCTATTTCTATTTTATGGAATGTTTAAGTACATGGTAAGGTAGGCCAATGCTAATTAATTTTGCGTTGTTTTTTTTCTTATACCAAGATATGAGTGGTAAAAATAAAGACTTCTACATTTGAGTTTTTCCTTGTGATTTTCAAATGAACTTTTCAGTTTAACTTTCCAAGTAAAGTCCTACCTTATAAAATTCCGAAGAAACTTGGATTTCTGGAAACGAACTTTCCGGTAAGAAATTGCGTATATACAGACCCCTCCCCTTGACCTACAAGCCCCTCCCATTAACCTCAATCTGGAAAAAAAATCACCTTGACTATAGTTTGAGACTCACGCAATAGACGAGTCAACACGCGTGAGACTGCTCACAGTCTGCCGAATAAACTCACGGTCGGGGGCATCAATTGACCTGATTTATTTACTCGCGTTTTCACAAATATATGGCCCACCCAAATTATTTTTTTCCTGCGCTTTTAACGGAGTATATAACGAACGTTTTCTAGAATTTCACGGCTTCTTATCCTGCGCTTTTAACGGAGTATATAACGAACGTTTTCCAGAATTTCACGGCTTTTTTTCTTGTTTACATTTGAGATGAGGACGAAAGGATGACGTCACGCGTCTGGTTCCCACCTCCAAGACCTCCCCTCCAGAACTGATTTAATCACCTGGTCAGAGAAGGAAGCGTTAACCATGGAGGGATGGGTGCTCCAACTTCTGCTGCTTGCTTTACTTAGCTGGATCGTCACAGAATCAAGTCTATTTTTTGCAGGTGGGTCTGTAGGTTTAAACCTCTATCTGTACATAGATAGGTTGTAGGTTCAAATAGGTTTAGTTGAGCAAGCTTCCAGATTCTCTTCTAAGTTACCTCACGGACTAGGAGGTCAATAGAGTAGATGCAGTAGAGTTACGGGATAACACGAAAATAATAGGATGCAGGCGTCGTAACTGAAATAACAATATTTATAGACGTGTTCTTTCTACGTCAAAGGGTGTAGTCATACAAAAGACAGGGGAAAAACACACAGACATTGTAAACTAAATAAATGCTCATAAAAATTGGCGTTCTTGGTTGTACATAGATTGTACGCGGAAGAAGCGTTTTAAACTTTTCTGTTTTATCTAGGCCTATGTTCTCTACATGTGTCTACTTTTGACTTATGGCATGGCAGTTTGGCGTTACCGTCCGATCATATAGGCTTACTTTCTTATTAAGGACTGAAATACATGTGTATGCTTTAGTTTCGAGAGCTTTACACCACCCTAAGTCGGAAAAACATAGTTTCGCAATTTTGTCTGCAAGTCTGTGTGTGTATGTGTGTGTGTGTCTGCGAACACGATAACTTGAGTACCGTTACAGCTAGATTGATGAAATTTCATATATAAGTATATCCAATTTGTAGCTCTGTATCAACTTTTCAACGATTTCCGATAACCGGAAGTGGAACTAAAGACACGGGCATATTAGTTTTAACTCGCAGGTGATAACATAACTGTCATACTCATTCATGTCGTGTGCGTCCTGATCGTGTGCGCTAAGGTCATGTGCGTGTAGGTCATATACGTCAATGTCATGTGCGTGTAGGTCATATACGTCAATGTCAAGTGCGTGTTGGTCATATACGTCAATGTCATGTGCGTGTAGGTCATATACGTCAATGTCATGTGCGTGTAGGTCATATACGTCAATGGCATGTGCGTGTAGGTCATATACGTCAATGTCATGTGCGTGTAGGTCATATACGTCAATGTCATGTGCGTGTAGGTCATATACGTCAATGTCATGTGCGTTTAGGTAATGAGCTTCAAGGTCAGATGCGTCTTGCATTTGAAAGTTATGTATCAAAAATCTTTAGCTTCAAATCCAATGTGCATTGAATTAATGTGTTCAAGTCACATTCACATGACATAGATTTGAGATTCCAATTTCACAACCAGTTTGAAATCATATTTCACTTTGTGTAGCATGTACACTGTTTACCTGATGCCCTATGTAGCTCCCAACATCCGGTATGATGATTCCACGATGGGGTAGGGACGAATCAAGCACGCTGAGATTAACGAGGGGAAAAGCACGGCTTAAAGGAATAGTACTTAAACAAATATTTGCTGAAAAAAAATGCGTGCCATGCGGCAAAGGTGTTGGCTAGTTTTAAACTATGGTTGAGAATTTTTCTGCCATGCTCTAAAGATAATAGGGCA
The DNA here is from genome assembly GCF_028476545.2 of Physella acuta. Taxonomy (NCBI): domain Eukaryota; kingdom Metazoa; phylum Mollusca; class Gastropoda; family Physidae; genus Physella; species Physella acuta. Next base: position 109,691 of record NW_026732504.1, read on the forward strand.
ATTTTTAAAAATAGGGAATTAGGGCATTCTACGGGTATGTGCGCGTATGTTGTAACACAAAAACGTGACGTGTCTGACTCACATAATGTCCAATGTAAAGTTAAAATATTTTTCCATATGCCATTACGCCTCATATTATATAACATTTCTAGAAACCACCCCACCCCCAAAACCACGACACCATACGGTACTAAAATTTTTATTTTGAATCAATTATGGAAATCACATCAACTTTAATTATATCTATGTTTATACCAACATTGTTGTGTCGATCCATATCACTAACTAATGGCGTGTGCATGGGGTGTTGTGTTAGGGAGTGATGCCCCCCACCAACACATTATACAATATAATAATAACGTTAAAAATCACCGACCCACTTGTCTCACGTGTCATATAATATGTACACAATTTCTTTAACCTTCAGAGACCTACACCCATACAAACACTTGCCCACTTTTTCTGATTTATGAAATTATTTACTTTCTATTTAGGAGTTCTAAGTGTACCTCAGTCTCAAAATCTTCGTGTGGCTTCGACTTTTTCCGGAGATACCGGAAAATGACGCATACATGAAAAATCCCCGAGGGCTTATAGTTTGGAAGAGGGTTCAATTAAGGTCAAAAGTGGAGGGTGTACGACTCTGCTGAGTGGGTGTAGGGCGGCTGTGTAGGGAGGGGGACAGGGAGCGGGGCATGGAGGGGGACAGGGGGTTATAACCCCCATGACTTCCCGGTATCGAGAGTGGTGTTCGTCGGCATAAGCCTATAGGCTACCAGAGTTTCTTTCTAGGAGGAGGGGTGTAGTTTTTTTTTTTTTAAATTAATTATTAATAAATATAATTAAATAAAAAATAAGCAAACCTAGAATCACTTCCCTCTCGTCTCAGTCATCTATCACTTCCCTTTCTTAGTGAACAGTTTTAAAATACTTCCTATTCAACCCGGAAGTAAAAACTCACACACATTTTAGTTACCACGGTTACAGCTTTATGAATGAAAGGCGTGTCAAGTAGTTAGTCCTAGAGTCCTAGTCCTAGATCTACTTAATAATTAGTAAACTACTTATTTACGAGAATCGGCCTAGAATAGATTTTGGGGTCAAACAGAAAGAAAAACATCTTGTTTTCATTAAACTTGTGGATTTTCTTAGAAATCGATGGAAATTTGAAAATTTGTGATGCATAGGCCTAACAAATTAAATATTAAAATAATAAACTATTACTACTAAGCCTAACTACTAAGTGTAAGTAGTAAGTAAGTAAGTACAGTACAGAGTTTCTTCCAGGCATCTCTTCCCCCCCCCCCCCCCCGGAGAAAAAAGTCTGGAAGAAAAACTAAGTATAAGTAACTAACTATATTACTATTACAGTATAATGATAATGAGTACTAAGTAAAAATAAGTATTAACTAAGTAGTGGGTGAATGTAGAGTAACAGTCTAGTAACAGAATGAGTAGACTACATTGTCTGAATTGAAGGAAGAGTGAAGAGTGTTAGACTTGACTTCTGTCTAAGAAGTGTTACACAGCCAGTCTCCAATCCACCCGGTTTGGTGTAAACATCATATGACACCATTTATTTACAGCCCTTAAAAAGGGTTAATATAGTTAGCCTTATTAAAGAGAAAAATAACCTGCCTGCTGTTGGTCAATTACAAAATTAAAAAGTGATAATAATTAGATCTAGGCCTATACTCAGATGTTTAGTGTTTATCAACATTTGATTACTATTGTAAAATACTTTACACTTTACACATAATGTTGTAGATTGCCAAAACACATACAAATATATTTTAATTGATTTGATTATCTAATTATTAATTATACATGCAGATATTCTGGAGTGTGATGGTACCAACAAAGGCTTCAATTATAAAGTAAATACAGAATCGACAGTTTGTTGCATTCTAGAAAAAGAAGAGTGTAAAAGGACAACTGAGAATGATCAGCTTTACTTTGAATTGAAGCCAGAAACAGAACAAGTTCCCGAACCAAGCTGGTACAACCTCTCACTTGGACCCTGTAAAACACAACTCACAGTAAACAGCACAGCTGCAAGCACTATGGTCGTCAGTTGTTATAAAAATAAATATAAACTGGCTGGGGAAAATATGCATTTTATAGGTACATCTTTTAAAACATTATGCTAAAGTACCCAAACTCCTTATTGAGTCTATCATGAGCCAGTGGTTCTTAACATTTTTGGAGGAACGGAACCCCACCAGTTTCATTTTAAAAGCTCTATTATCTGCACTGACCAATCAAATGGTGAATCATATGAGTCAGGTGTTGGTCTTGACCTCTGCCCAACACCTGAGACTGACTCACTGAATCCTTGGGGTTCAAAAAACTCAGTTTAAGAACCACTGACCTAGAGCAATTCCTTATTAACTATCTTTGTTACAAATTGCATGATTTCATTTTTTTAACTTAAAAAAACTATATTAACAGTATGTCTACATAGACCCACTAATCTTTCTGTTTACCAAAAGTTTAAGTTTCTAAAAGTTTTAATGAAATGGCAGATTGAAGAAAAATTTAAGAGAAAAACTTTACTTTAGACTAAGGAAATAGTAATGCATCATTTTTTATAATATCCTCTTTTTTAGTGCCTATTTATAAAAGCTTGCCATAAATGACAATAAGCTTATTAAAGAATGTTAACTCCTTCCTCTATATCTTCAGGTATTGTCCAAACTATCAGATGCTCATAAAATAATGTCACACTTCAGCCTTGTCCAAACTATCAGATGCTCATAAAATAATGTCACACTTCAGCCTTGTCCAAACTATCAGATGCTCATAAAATAATGTCACACTTCAGCCTTGTCCAAACTATCAGATGCTCATAAAATAATGTCACACTTCAGCCTTGTCCAAACTATCAGATGCTCATAAAATAATGTCACACTTTAGCCTTGTCCAAACTATCAGATGCTCATAAAATAATGTCACACTTCAGCCTTGTCCAAACTATCAGACGCTCCTTAAATAATGTCACACTTCAGCCTTGTCCAAACCATCAGATGCTCATAAAATAATGTCACACTTCAGCCTTACAATCCCCACCACTTTGCAATATTGTATTGTGTATATTTCAATACGTCAGCTTCAAAACAGCTTATAAATAAATTTTAAAAAACTTTAAAATTAATTTTCTACCCCTTTTGGCTGCCCCTTAGGGTCAGTGCCCGGGGAAGGGGGGTGGGGGGGGGGGGGTTACCCCAACCGCCCTCCCCTAGCTACGCCACTGATATTGATCATTTTTTATGACAATTTTTCAAAAAATTTTATTAGCACAAAAGATATGCAAAAATTCCATTTTAAAATAAATGTATTTTAAGTGCCATCGCATGATGTCACACATTCTGAACCTCATCACATGGCCACAAAACAGAACCAGCCCTCCTTCCCCCCCTCCCCCACACACACACCTTTTCAGGAGTGTGGCATCATCTTAACATAACCCCATAATTAACATTCAAGACCATGTAAGGCAGTTCTTTTCACACATATTGTAAAATAAGAAATACCTGCTTTGAGAAAAAAATTATCCATATTTGCTCTATATGAAGCATGTCTACTAATATTTGTCTTATTTATCTCTATACATGAATACAGACAAACCAGCCAAGCCAGTTATATCAGACATCAAATATTATGAAAACAAATCAGTTGAGATCTATTTTCAAGTGAACACGAGTACTCTTTTTGCTGATGAGTTTCATGTTTTTTTGGCTAGACAAGAATACCAGAGGTAATACTACCCCTTTACACAACAACAAAATAACAGTAATAGTAGTTTTACTAAAGAATTAAAGTATAAATGAGTCACAGTGGCTTATCGGTTTACAATGCAGAGGTATAAAAATGTTATGTAACTGTGACTCTAATTTCTTTTATTCTTAATGTTGCTAAAGTTTCTGTTTTTAGAATGGGTGAGTGAATCACAGCTCTCAACATGATTACCTATTACATGGATATACCATGTAATACATGGATATACCATGTAATGCAAATTGTAGATTCAACTGTTGACCTAATATGTTTGTTGTCTTTCAGTGAGAAGACCTACAATGTTTGTTGTCTTTCAATGAGAAGACCTACAATGTTTGTTGTCTTTCAGTGAGAAGACCTACAATGTTTGTTGTAAAGACCTACAATGTTTGTGTTGTCTTTCAGTGAGAAGACCTACAATGTATGTTGTCTTTCAGTGAGAAGACCTACAATGTTTGTTGTCTTTCAGTGAGAAGACCTACAATGTTGTCTTTCAGTGAGAAGACCTACAATGTATGTTGTCTTTCAGTGAGAAGACCTACAATGTTTGTGTTGTCTTTCAGTGAGAAGACCTACAATGTATGTTGTCTTTCAGTGAGAAGACCTACAATGTATGTTGTCTTTCAGTGAGAAGACCTACAATGTATGTTGTCTTTCAGTGAGAAGACCTACAATGTATGTTGTCTTTCAGTGAGAAGACCTACAATGTATGTTGTCTTTCAGTGAGAAGACCTACAATGTATGTTGTCTTTCAGTGAGAAGACCTACAATGTATGTTGTCTTTCAGTGAGAAGACCTACAATGTTTGTTGTCTTTCAGTGAGAAGACCTACAATGTTGTCTTTCAGTGAGAAGACCTACAATGTTGTCTTTCAGTGAGAAGACCTACAATGTTTGTTGTCTTTCAGTGAGAAGACCTACAATGTTGTCTTTCAGTGAGAAGACCTACAATGTATGTTGTCTTTCAGTGAGAAGACCTACAATGTTTGTTGTCTTTCAGTGAGAAGACCTACAATGTTGTCTTTCAGTGAGAAGACCTACAATGTATGTTGTCTTTCAGTGAGAAGACCTACAATGTTTGTGTTGTCTTTCAGTGAGAAGACCTACAATGTATGTTGTCTTTCAGTGAGAAGACCTACAATGTATGTTGTCTTTCAGTGAGAAGACCTACAATGTATGTTGTCTTTCAGTGAGAAGACCTACAATGTATGTTGTCTTTCAGTGAGAAGACCTACAATGTATGTTGTCTTTCAGTGAGAAGACCTACAATGTATGTTGTCTTTCAGTGAGAAGACCTACAATGTATGTTGTCTTTCAGTGAGAAGACCTACAATGTTGTCTTTCAGTGAGAAGACCTACAATGTTTGTTGTCTTTCAGTGAGAAGACCTACAATGTTTGTTGTCTTTCAATGAGAAGACCTACAATGTTTGTTGTCTTTCAGTGAGAAGACCTACAATGTTGTCTTTCAGTGAGAAGACCTACAATGTTTGTTGTCTTTCAGTGAGAAGACCTACAATGTTTGTTGTCTTTCAGTGAGAAGACCTACAATGTTGTCTTTCAGTGAGAAGACCTACAATGTTGTCTTTCAGTGAGAAGACCTACAATGTTTGTTGTCTTTCAGTGAGAAGACCTACAATGTTTGTTGTCTTTCAGTGAGAAGACCTACAATGTTGTCTTTCAGTGAGAAGACCTACAATGTTGTCTTTCAGTGAGAAGACCTACAATGTTTGTTGTCTTTCAGTGAGAAGACCTACAATGTTTGTTGTCTTTCAGTGAGAAGACCTACAATGTTTGTTGTCTTTCAGTGAGAAGACCTACAATGTTTGTTGTCTTTCAGTGAGAAGACCTACAATGTTTGTTGTCTTTCAGTGAGAAGACCTACAATGTATGTTGTCTTTCAGTGAGAAGACCTACAATGTTTGTTGTCTTTCAGTGAGAAGACCTACAATGTTGTCTTTGAGCGAGAAGACCTACAATGTTGTCTTTCAGTGAGAAGACCTACAATGTATGTTGTCTTTCAGTGAGAAGACCTACAATGTATGTTGTCTTTCAGAGAAAAGACCTACAATGTTTGTTGTCTTTCAGAGAAAAGACCTACAATGTTTGTTTAACCAATTGTTCGGAAGCATCAAGTGCTAACAACTTCACCTGCAAGTGTACAATCAAATTAAAAACATTTCTCACTCAGGACATCAGAATTGTTATCAATGTTACTAGAGTGATAGAGAGTAACAGTGTCATAGAATTTTACAAGCTAAGTAGACAAGGTAAGTAAGATTTGTTTATAGAAAATATATTTTGTTGGCTTGTTTATCTAATGGCCAAAAGTGATTTATTTCAATTTATATTACTGTAAATTACATAACTAACCTGAGATTTACACAAGGACTAGCAATACAAAAGTAACTATTTAAAATAATTATAACAAAATTCAGATCTTGGTATTCCTATCCCTAATGTTTCTGTCTGTCTTTAGTTGTCCCAGGTAATGTTAGAGGGATGAAGGTCAGTAACAAAACACAGACCAGCGCTGTTTTGAAGTTTGAACCCTCTCGTCCCCTGATAGAACTGATGGGATATATGGATCAGGCTGGAAAGCCGTTGAACTATAGTGTAGTTCTTGTGAAAAATAATGGGACTAATTATAAGCTTACGGTAACTTGAATTTATATCTTACATGCTTTCTAGTTGTCTGCACAGTATTTTTATTATTTAAAAAATTTTAACATTTTATGTTTATGTGTTGTTGTTTTTTTTTTAATTGGGACTGTAAACGTGAATAAGTTGTGTTATATAAATTTAACAACTTTTTCATGTGAAAAGAAAGCACATGTTAAAATAATAAATTATTGTTTTTTTTTTCTCTTTGCAAATTCTAACATCATTATGGGCTTTTAGTTCAGGAAAATAAGATTGATAAAAAATGTTTTAACATTCATCTATTACTTCAGTTGTCTATTCTAGCACTGATTGGCATTTGTTTTGTTTTAGTTTGTAATTCAGGCAGGAAAACCTCCAGATAACCTAGATCAAGCTTCTGTTTATGTTCAGTTCAAAAATTTGGAACCATTCACAAATTACACCGTCACTGTTTCTGGTATAGGTGGAGGAGGGGAGGGGAACATCTCTTCCCAAAACTTTGCTACAAAGATGTCAGGTAAACTTTAAGATTTTAGTTTTATTATATAGAAAGTTATCAGTAGGGATCTCATTATTAGATTAAGTTTAGGCTCATTGCTATCATTGAATGTAAAAAACACTCATTTTGTTGTTAGATTGCATAAGCCTACTAAAAATATATGTCATTGGTGAAATCAGAACTCTAGCTTAGATATAAGGTATGCTCACAATGAGAAATTATCATAAGTCAGAGAATGATCGTGGTATGAGAGACATTCTTCAATAGTTTTGTTGCTCAATTTACAAAATACCCATTCAGGTTTGTTCAGGTAGCCAATAACTGCCCTGGTCAGCTAGCCAGGTAGCCAATAACTGCCCTGGTCAGGTAGCCAATAACTGCCCTGGTCAGCTAGTCAGGTAGCCAATAACTGCCTTGGTCAGGTAGCCAATAACTGCCCTGGTCAGCTAGTCAGGTAGCCAATAACTGCCCTGGTCAGCTAGTTGGGTAGCCAATAACTGCCTTGGTCAGCTAGCCAAGTAGCCAATAAATGCCCTGGTCAGCTAGTCAGGTAGCCAATAACTGCCTTGGTCAGCTAGCCAGGTAGCCAATAACTGCCCTGGTCAGCTAGTCAGGTAGCCAATAACTGCCCTGGTCAGCTAGTCAGGTAGCCAATAACTGCCCTGGTCAGCTAGTCAGGTAGCCAATAACTGCCTTGGTCAGCTAGCCAGGTAGCCAATAACTGCCGTGGTCAGGTAGCCAATAACTGCCTGGTCAGCTAGCCAGGTAGCCAATAACTGCCCTGGTCAGCTAGTCAGGTAGCCAATAACTGCCCTGGTCCGCTAGCCAATAACTGCCCTGGTCAGCTAGTCAGTTAGCCAATAACTCCCCTGGTCAGCTAGTCAGGTAGCCAATAACTCCCCTGGTCAGCTAGTCAGGTAGCCAATAACTGCCTGGTCAGGTAGCCAATAACAGCCTGGTCAGATAACTAAGTAAACCTAAAACTGTCCAAGGCATCTTGTGAAGTGTCTAATAAATCCCTGCATGATCACCAGTCAAGTAGAGAAGTACATTGTATTACTTTGGTCTATAAAGTTGGCCACATAAGCTTAGAGCTGCTCACATAGATATATTTACTTTATCAATACTTCCTAAACTAAATTTATGACTTTTTATCTACTTTCGATACATTATGTATTTCCTACCTTGTAACAACATTTTTATATTTTTTCCTACCTAGAATAGGCTACTCTATTTTTGAGTTATTTTTTACTTCTGACACAAAATTGACCATTTATTAATATTAGCTTGACCTGAAAAAAACAAACTGTTATTTCAGTACCCCGCAGCCCAGCTAAGATTGAAAATTTCAACTTTTTTAGATCAAACTACACAATTTACTTTATATGGAAGGTGACACATTTATTTTTTGGTTTTGCTTGCTATTTTAAATATATAGATAGATCTATATGTTATACTGTTAAATTTTAGTTTAGATCAACATTTTATATAATTTTTTTTTGTAATTACTAATTACTAAAGTAATCATTGTTTTATCTAATTACCTAGATCTACCTGTATACATTTTTTAAAAAATTCTATCACTGTTAGGCTTAAGGTAGTATTTATTGTCTAGCAAATATTTAGCTTATATTTTAAACTGTCTGTTTTATTTCTGTTGTGCAGCCTGTCTCAAATGAGACTTTAGGAGGAAGACAGCTTTACTATGACATCACCATTGACACAGGAAACTGGAAAAACACAACTAACACATCAGAAAATTTTAAACTGCTAGACTACCACAATGACTCAGAATCACTGGATGTGAAAATATGGACTTTGAATGAAAAAGGCAGATCAGCAAACTATTCACACATTGTTATACCTTCATTGAAAGGTAAATCTATTTTCTGCTGTGGGAGGTAGGAAGGCTTTAGTTAAGGGAGCTTACCGGTTTTTTTTCCTTGTGTTAAAGTTTACTGTTATTATTGCCCTTGTATTGCTGTCATCTTCCTACAACTAGATCTAGATTAATTAACTAATGATTAGTATTTTAATTTTAGTAGATTTTGATTTAGTAGGTAGTAGGTAGTAATAGTATTAGTTAGGCTACTTTATTAAGTTATTTTTTGTTATTAGTTAGGCCCTAATGAAAAGTTATTTATTAGCAGTTTAAAATATCACATATAATTTTATCTACAGTTTATCTAACTAACATATGAAAAATATTTTTTTAAGCCTTAGTAAGTTAAAATGTACACAGTTTAGAATTAAACAATTAAAAACAAAACAAGGCAACCTTAACACATACAGTGCACCAGTTCACTAGTTCTTTGTCTTCAGGATTTGAAGCCCCCCTAACAGCTGTGGAGTTTTTAAAAGATGGGTATGCTAATGTGTACTACCAATGTCAAGATCTCCAAAATGTGGAGAATATTGCCATTCATGTTTGTGAGGCTGGGAAAAGTCAACATTTGCCACAAGAATACATTTGTGTGGTAAGTGTAATAATTAAATAAAGCAGTATTTCACACAAGAATACATAATACATACTTATGTTTTATAAGTGTAATAATTAAATAAATCAGTATTTCACACAAGAAGAAGAATACATATATATGCTTTGTAAGTGTGATGATTAAATAAATCAGTATTTCACACATGAGTATATATGTGTAGTAAGCAAATGAAGTTATTGGGTTAAGTGATTTGATTTAAGGTAGCTCAGAACATTATCGCTTTATGTCTAAAAGTGAGAGAACAGTTTAAATGAATCAGAAAGGCCTCATAATCTACTGAAATTTCATTAAGTTCTTTCTTCAATTTTATGAACATTACAATTATAATTAGTATATTTCGCAATAGTGGGGTTATTTATCACTCTGTTTTATTGCTATTTGCAGTAATTAGTGATACTGTGCAATGTTTAATTAATGGGGTAAGAATAAAGATAGGTCAGTCACCATTCTGGTTTTTTTTAAAAATGCATTTTAATTTTTTGTTTTAAATTTTTATCAAAACTTCCACTGTACCCAGTAGAATGATTGCTTGAATAAGCCTTTACCACTGGTTTATACTGTCTTTCTTTTCGCTATGTTTCTAATGCAGATGTAACTTCAACTTTTTAAAATACCAGCATGTTGTAGCACTAGATCATATAGTAGTGTATGTGTTTGTATGAGAGGGTGGCTTCTACAAATGTTCTATAACATAAGAATAGCTGAGCTATATAACTGTTACATTATGTTATACTAATTGGGTAAAACACAGTATTACCTGTGACCACTGTTGCTGATTTTTTTTGTTATTTTGAACATTGTCCAAAATGTAGTAAAGAACTGGTTACTGTGAGGTATCTATTACACATCTATTATCACAGTTTTGAGATGCTCTATAGTGTGTAACTCCAGCTGAATGTAGTTCTTTAACAGTCAATGAAGATTACAAAAACACCTCTTGCTGTTTAATGGAGATAATATTTCAAATAATTTGAAAACAAGCCAATAATATAACTTATTTAATGGTTCCAAAATTAACTTTACATAAAAATACATGTTTATTTATCTTTCTTTAAACACATGAATTAAATTTAATTCTTTAATTACCAGAAATGTATATTGTTTTTCTACAGAATTATCCTCTCACAAAAGTAATAAACATGAAGAATAAAAGCTGTACTGCGAATACACCATTTACAGTTCCGTTATTTCAAAAGTCAGAAATAAAAGAATATAAAAACTCAACACAAATAGAGTATTATTTCGAGGAAAATAATAATTTACGATTCAACACGACAGCCGATGTATTGACTAATCATCTTGTCGAAGATAGTTTTATTTTGAAAGATACGGAGAATACAAAAGTGTTTGTGTCCAGCATGATCAATAAAGTGTGGATGGGAATGGCACCTGTAAACTGCTACTACAACTCAGAAAAAGGTAGGATACTCTTGTTCTTGAAGGTCACTTCTAAATACAAAATTATCTAAAATTACTTCATCTTTCCTCAAGCCATTTTTCTTTAAATTTCACTTTCATTGCTGATGAAGAATGTAACATTTGTTGTTTTTTTTTTGTGGTGCCTGGCATCTCTAGAAATTAACTTAATATCCAATTATTTCTTGTGAAATATTATATAATCTACTTGAGTTATTTTAAGTAATAAAATATTGTTAAATAATAAATTCATCTTTGTAAGAATGACAGTGATCTCCCCTACAATTGACTGAATCATGCTGGGCCTGTGCATGTAAATTGTATTTTGAGTATAAGAAATTTGATTTGTGTTTTGTAATGATAAACTATTTTTAGACTACAATGAAGTTTTGTAAAAAGATGAGCATCATTTATTCTATTATTAGCCAGACAGAGGAGATATTTTCATAATAAACTTTATCATTTTAACTTTAACAGGAGCAACAGATGTGACAATAATACAACAGCCTGATGGTTTAAAAATAACGCAAGAATGTCACAAAACACCAAACCAAGTACTGGCCAAATATTTTCAGGTCTATTCCTCCCCTGACTCTGAATGTAGCAATCCTAGTAAGTATTGTAGTCATGTAAAGTTATGTCTGTTACCTATTGTACTGTATTGGAAGTCAGACCAAATATAAATTATTGTACGTTATATAGTTTATATGTCTGTTACTTATTGTGTTTTTTGAAAGTCAGACCAAACATAAATTATTGTTGGTTAGATTTGGATGAAGTGGACCAGTGTATGTTTATTTTTACACAGTTAGAGTAAACACCTTAATGAATGGAATGACCTTATGTCTGGATAAAAAAACAGGTTTTAATTAAACCCTCTAGTAAAATTAAATTAAAATATGTTTAATTAAAATTATTGATGAAACCAAACTGCATTGTATTTTTTATAAGTTCTAAAATTACCTTAAAATATTAACTTTAAAAATAGTAAAAAAAATTGTGATGTTAAAGACTTTTTCAAATATTTTTTCCAGAAAAGCTGAAATATATTGGCAAATTTAGCAGCGATGTTTTCTCTGGAGCAGAGATCCGATTAGAGAGTGATGTGAAGTTTGTATGTGTAGAAGTGTACGCACAGACAAAGACAGTCACCAAACAATTTGCTGTCACTCAACCTGGTAAAACATTATTGGCATGCAAGTTAGACTTACGTTATAATATTATAGGACATTGTTTCCCAATTTTTTAGAGCTAAGCCCCATCTAAGCCTGTATACAATTCATATTGCTCCCCCCCCCCCCCCCCACCCTCACCACACCAACATTATTTTTAATATTAAAAAAGATAAAAACTTCACTAAAAACATGGTTTTAGAAAGAATTCACTAGTAAATTATTCGGCAAACACATTAAGTAGATTTTTACAGCATATATAAGGAGAATTTAAATGTAATTGCATTATAATTTTAGAAGATTTTTAAAAAGATTTTCTATATTATTATAATTTATAGTAATTAGATTTAAACATCATATTTAGATTAAATGAGTTCCTTGAACTCACATGGTCATCATTTCGTTCTTCAAAAACTACTTGAAAAGATGATCGCAAATGGCACTTGCTTAAATAACACAGATAAATTTTCTAACTGCCATTCACAAGAAGTGAAATGCCCTTATTTATAAGGTTTTCTCTTGGAATAACAAAAATGATAAAAAAATATTTCTAAATTCTTCCATCAGTTTTAGGCAGCGACTTCTTTTCATATAACAGCTGAAGCACAAATACCAGTAGGCCTATTATAAGCAGAAAACACAAACTTTAATTTTTTTCTTTTTAAAATTGCAAATTTCCCCCCTGAGCACTTAAAATTGCACCAAATTCGGAAACACTGTTCCAGGATTTCAGTATAATCCTTGTTAAATGATAAAGTACCTACGTCATAACATTGTATAAAACTACATTACATTTATCTTTCTGTTTAAGATTACTCATTATTAATTGCTAATGCTAATTAGTAAACAATAAACATTTGTGTTTGTTTATGGTACTTGTTTAAATTTTAGTGCAAGTCATGGAAGCTGATAAAAACACCATCATCATTGCTGCTAGCGTCTGTGCCACCGTCCTGGTATCAATAATTCTATTCATCATCTGGTGAGTTGTTTCTGCTACACATGTATTGACACATTTTATATTTTTATCTCCTTCCTAGAAGAGCTCTTCTCAGAACATCTCACCTTGAGTGCTGGATGCTTCTCCAGCCATTCAGTGTTTCTTCCAGACTTTTTTCTCCGGGGAGGCACTTGAAATTTTCGGGGGGGCGGTAGACTTTCTTCGGGGGGGGGGGGGGGCGGACACTGTTAAAAGTATATATTTTCTATATAAATTATATAAATTTCATTTCGTTCGGGGGGCGGTAAAACTTTTTCGGGGGGGAAAGAGATGCCTGGAAGAAACTCTGCAGCCATTTAGCTTGGCTTTTCTTTTTCCATCTGATTATTACAGCAGCTAAAATAATTTTTTTTATATCCACAAGAAATTCACAAATAAATGCATGGCCTATATAATGTAAAAATCTGCCTATAATCATGTTAACATAAAATAGTAGAAAGGTATTTCTTATTAGGGAAGTGTTTAAAACTTGGCGTTATTTGGGAGGGAGTTTTTAAAAGAAGCAATGTAGCATAAATGTGTAGTTAAAAAATATGCAGGGCTGCTATTGTTTTAGGGTAAAAATTAAACCCTCAAAGTCTATTTGGTGAATGTTGATAAATTATATCAAACAGGAGCCTGATGTTGAAATTGATTGGAAGGAACTCAGGCAATCAGTCCAGCTTAGAAAACAGGATGAACAATAATAATGAAGTAGTGGTCATTGATAAGCCCCCAGCCTTCAAGATTAATGATTACATTTGTGAAGGCAAAGTTCAGATGTAAAATATCTGAGTTGCCAGATTGGCCAACAAATAATGAAATTAACTTAACACTGCAAGCAGACAAAAAAAAGGTCAAACTCTCAAAAGAATCACACATCTGTTTGTTAGCTGTGAGAAAAGTGAAACTTTTAACTGAAGCCACTTCCATCTCAGTGTGTTCAAGAACATTGTAAGGAAATAATTCTTTAAATTGAAACCACTTCAATCTCAGTGCGTTCAAGAACATTGTAAGGAAATAATTCTTTAAATTGAAGCCACTTCAATCTCAGAGGGTTCAAGGACTTCATAAGGAAATAAAATGTGTAAACATTTATGTAGTTTAAGGGAAAGAAAATGTGTCAGCGATTAGGATGAGTGGATGTCCAAAAGATTTCTTTTTAAACCACAGTCAAAAATTACCTGAAAACAAAGCTCAAATAAATATGTCAATGTGAAAAATTTCTGGTAAAAACCATACCAGTATGGAAGGAAGCATTTGAGATTATCCTCTACAGATAGGTGAAGTTCTTAAATGCTATATCAGCTGGCACTGAGTAGCCTTGGGATTTGGCATCTTGACAGGTTGACCTTGTTATAAGAAGAAAGAAGAATGAAGATCTTATCTCAACATTCTTCAACTGTGCGGATATGATAAACCTCTACCATGATAAAAGAAAACCAGGAAGATTGTCAATGATAAATATCAACAATATTTACTAACAATATATTGTCTCATTTCATTTAAGAAAATGCAATGGTTTGCATGTTTCATAATTGTACAAAGCTGTTTTTTGGAAGAAATACTCAAAAGCTTTTATTTAATTTTATGAGAAGTATTTTTTAAAGTATATTATCAAAGCAGTCAAGCTTACCGTCATGTCATTTCTGCTTAAAAACAATGTCAATACAAAATCAGAAGATGCTTTTGTACTTCATAAATTTTTTTTTAGAAAGACCAATGTTTTTTAGAAAAAATAATTGTTGAATTACAAAATTAAAGAAACCCCATCAGAAAACTTTTACTGTTGATATGTGAATGCATTTAGTCAAAAATAGTATTTACATTTGGACATAAATTGAATGTAAAAGCAATCTATTCTCTAGTGTTTTTAAATGAAGTTTTTTTTTTTTTTAAATAGTATATTTTGTGCTTTTTTGATGACACATGAATCCATGTATTGAGATTTGGCTTTCAAGTTCAGATATGAAAAGCAATTTTTTTCTTAAAACCCCTTTTTTGTGTTATTGTAATTTCTATTAACTTTAAAACTTCCATCCACCTGGTTTTGATGTATTGGATCTACACACAGTTGGACAATCTACCAGCTTTGTGCTAAAGTATATCAATTAAAACAATTTTATATACCAGTTTTTCAGCATTTTGAACAGAATCTCATCGCGAATACAATAAAAAATGCAATATTTCAGTTCATATGACTGTTTTTACAAAACAACTTTGTACAAATTTTTTACAAATTGTATGAGAGTATCATATAAAAATTTAAAAGTATTAAATATTTTTATTTGTCAACCATGCAATAAAATGTTTTTCTCTACTATAATAATTATTAAATATTTTATTTTTTAGTCCTGCAATACAATTATTTTTCTGATGAATGGCATAATTTTAAGCAATATTTTTACCTCACCCTGCAATTATACTCATGTTATATGTAACTTCATGCAATCCAGAAATCACTGATTGTAGAAGATATTTTTTATCATAACTATTTCTTATCAGCTTATATTTGTTCTGCTTTTCAGGTTTTTTTGTTGTCTTCTATTTAGTTTATTTTAATGTTTCTTATTAGCTGTGCGTTTTTAAAAAAATAAAAAATAAATTGGTTGTTTCGTTTTTAGTTTTGTGTTTTTTTTATCTTTACTTAACCTTACTTTGATGGAATGTGTTTTAATTATAATAGAGATAAATTGTTACTGTACTTTAACTATATAGGAGGTTTAAATATGAATTTACAGTGTTTTAATTATGACAGTTATGATAAATTAAAATAATTTAAAGTAAGGTAATATTAAAGTTAAGACAGTAATTTGTTAAATTTTAGTTTGATTTTGAAGTAAAAATAATTTTCTCATTTTTGAAAAGATGCTACAGCAACTGTTAAAAACACTAAAAAATATGTTAAAACGGCACAGGTTTTTTTCTGTTTACTTTGTTTGAAATTCACTTCTCTATCTGTTTTACACATTTATATTTCTTACATTGTTTCTTGGTTGTTAATAAATGTCTTAACTTTTATACTTGGAAGGGCTCGTAAAAGATATATTAATCTCTCTAATTATCTCTAACATTAATAATATCTGAGTTGTCTTCTGACTATACATTGTTGCATGTTAAGGGTGTTTCACATGTTGAACCTTGGGAGCTTTGTGCTTGGGTTAGGCTTAGTGTTTGGGTTAAAACTGAAGTTGATGCATGTTAGTGAACTGCTTAACTAATAGCTGACTCTGTATTTCTGGTAGGCTAAGAAATAGATTGTTTGATTGCATTATTTTGATTGTAATTGTTGCCTTCTATGCGTGTTAACCTGCATGTGTGTGACTTCTTCTGTGTCCTTTATTTCAGCTGTTGTATGTGTAGGCGCTGTAGGAAAAGAAAAGGTCATTTTGCAAAACTTAGTGGCTCAGCAAGCCCAGAAGATGTATGTATTCATTTCTTATTGCATTAAGTAACTGTTAGAGTTTTAGACTCAGATCATATTTCCCATGATGAAGAAGAAGCAAAGGAATGGTGTGGTCCTATATCAAATGCTAACTGAATTGAAATCATCACTATCTTTTCCCTGTTTGCTCTTTTGTGCCTAAGACACATGGGACCGCCACAGAGAGCACTTTTGCCAGTTTCTGTCAAGTTTAACGATAGTCCTGCCGTACTTTGTCTGTAGTTTGTGTCATCAGCCAAACAGTAACTAGGTTAAAAGCAGTGGGGGACAGAACACATCATTGTTTGACTCCTGTATATAAATGGGTCTGTGATATGGCTTTAACATTGTAACCCTTCATATATGGCGTTGGTGATTTTCTCTAAAAAACCAAGCCACATTAAGATTTTTCGCTGGTTTTAAAAGTGTTATTGTTTTCTGTTTTAGTTTCTGTAACCCCGTTCTTATTTTTACGAAATAACATTACTGGCCTTATGCTCAACCCCCAACCTGGAGGACCGGGGTGCTAGCTTTAGTCTTACTCTCACTGACGCACATCTTCCCTGCTTAGTAGAAACTGCCAGGAGTTTACACTCCCGCTGGTATAGCTCTGGGGGTCATGCCAGGAGTTTACACTCCCGTTGGTATAGCTCTGGGGGTCATGCCAGGAGTTTACACTCCCGTTGGTATAGCTCTGGGGGTCATGCCAGGAGTTTACATTCCCGCTGGTATAGCTCTGGGGGTCATGCTAGGAGTTTACACTCCCGCTGGTATAGCTCTGAGGGTCATGCCAGGAGTTTACACTCCCGTTGGTATAGCTCTGGGGGTCATGCCAGGAGTTTACACTCCCGTTGGTATAGCTCTGGGGGTCATGCCAGGAGTTTACACCCCCGTTGGTATAGCTCTGGGGGTCATGCCAGGAGTTTACACCCCCGTTGGTATAGCTCTGAGGGTCATGCCAGGAGTTTACACTGCCCATGGTATAGCTCTGGGGGTCATGCCAGGAGTTTACATTCCCGCTGGTATAGCTCTGGGGGTCATGCTAGGAGTTTACACTCCCGCTGGTATAGCTCTGGGGGTCATGCCAGGAGTTTACACTTCCGCTGGTATAGCTCTGGGGGTCATGCCAGGAGTTTACACTCCCGCTGGTATAGCTCTGGGGGTCGTTGGTATTCACAAGCTGCAAAACCACGACAAGGCTGAAAATAAAATTAAAATAAAATCAACAAATTATTTTTTTCAATTTAAAATTTTCATTACAAGCAATATTTCTAAAACCTGTTCTACTTGAATTATAAAGATACGAGCCGGCCCGCGGCATAACATACGCCGCTATTTAGTTGTTTCTAATTTTCAATAATTCATAATTTGTGAATTCGACAGTACCAACGCTGACACTGAAAATATTTCTTTAAAACACTATAAGTAGCTCGTTAAGGACCATAACCCCCCCCCCCTTCCTTCCCTCCCCCCCTCCTCCCCCCCCCCCCCCCCTACGTTTAAAATCGTTGGCTCTGCTTGTAAACATTTAGAGTGAACACAGCTCACTAAAACCATGTAGGGGTGGGGAGGTAGGGAGAGCGTTTGCAGATTGTTTTCTAACGGCTCGAAGAAGAGAATTATATATATAGATCAGCATTAAAGTATTTAAAAACTACGTTGTATTTTAATGTAAAATATGTTTTTCAGCCAAAGCCCACCACAAATGAAACACAACTTGTATCCCCGGATGCCAAAAGTGAGACTTACAACGACAGCGGCCATGGTACCTCCTGCACAATATCCTCTGATTTTTCCAGTGGCACCGTGCCAAAAAACCCCAGCAATCGTGACGACATAAGACCCACTAGTCAGATACGTCGAGGTCAAGAATCAAACTACGACGCTGAGACTAACCCGCTGCTTAAGGATGGGAAAGACGTGCAGGAATATCTGCAAATGCATCGCACAAGTGACGGAAGCGAGTGTGGTGACCTCAGCAATGATGATCGGGAAAAGTCGCAGAATTCTACGAACTTCAACTGTTACAGCTCTAATAGAGCAGTCCCTCGTTTTACTTTCGTCCCATCTGAAGGGAATTCATCCAACGATACCACTGATGATAATATCAGTAATGAACATGGGAACTCCAACTCTGCAACAAGCCGTGAATGTAGCCCAGCTGTCTCTGTAGTCAATGTTGACCCTGACGGTTCATCTGTCAGTGACAATGTCAACAATTATGTTCATGGCCCTGTGGGCGATGACCTTGTATGTGATGACCTTGTGGGCGATGACCTTGTATGTGATGACCTTGTGGGTGATGACCTTGACCTAGACAGTTCATCCGTCCATGACACTGTCAACGACGGTGTTGAGGACCTAGTTAGTGAACCTGGTCAAGAGAGTTCATGCACCACGGACACTGGTCAAACTGACATTGATGGAAGTGGAAGTTCCGACGATTCATCTGTCCTTCTAAACAACTATGAATGTAATAAAGGTGCCATTACATTATCCTTTCACCCCAGTGAAAGCTGTTCGTGTAATGAGGACACTGATGATAATTACAACGATGAAAGTGAAGACTGAATGACTAGTATTTTGTGTAATGGACTTTGTGTACATAATGAAATTTTATTGACTTGTCAATCTTGCCAGCATAGCCCGTCCAACATCAAACAAAATCTATCGGAAATTTATCAAAATCTATCCAACATTCAACAAAATCTATCGGAAATTTATCAAAATATATCCAACATTCAACAAAATCTATCGGAAATTTATCAAAATCTATCCAACATTCAACAAAATCTACCCCCCATCCAATTGAACTCATCTAACAACAAGCACATCCCACGCAACAGCCTACAAAACCCCTCCAATTAATGCCCGCTGTAAATCTTATGCCCCCTGTAAATGTTCATGACCCATGTACATCGTGATACCCGCTGTAAATGTTCATGGCCCCTGTAAATTTTCATGCCCCCTGTACATCGTGATGCCCTATGTAATCTTCACTCTACGAACATAAAACAAGCCATCGCAGTTTCACTCCTACTCCTAGTGTAAATATCTGTTTCAAGATAGTAAGCACATGTAAATATGACATTGAGTAAAGTTGTTTAATTTTGGCGAGCAAACTGAAAATTGATCTGGCTGCTTTGAAGGCTGATGTTGATTCATGAGCTGAGCCAGGCTAGAATGGAGATGGTACAACACGGTTAAAAGTCTGCCATGATGTGTCGTTTGTTTTATTTTATTTGGTAAACATTTTGATCTCAATAATTTTTTATAAGCTTTATATATGGTTCACAATGTCTGATGTTTTTTGTGGATTGTGGCAAAGCATGTAACTTAATTTTAACCCACTTCTCATGCACCGATTTTGTTTAAACAAGACATTAGACTAGTCATTAAATTATGATTGAAAGATCACAAACTTCAATAATGAAAGGGGAGACAACAAGATTAAATACTAGCAATCGCTCTAACTGGTGGTCGTGGATTGTGACTTTTGTTTTCAATGCTAGATGATTTGTGCCTAAACGTCAACCATACACTTAGAAGGGGCAGAGAACTATCTTTTAGAGATAGGGCTTTAAAGCAAATATTTTTATTCGTAGTCTATGTAGTGTCAACACCATTTGAACTCATGACTACAACTGAAAATAAGACAAATATAAATAACCTTTATAATTGTAAGCTTTTTAGTGCACTGAAACTAAGAATATAAAACTAATTTGCTTTTTACTTTAATTAAAAGCTTTGATCACTAAAATATGTACGAAATCTCATGCTAACATTGTTTATTTTTAATGGCTTTTGTCTTTGAATGCGTGTAGTTTAATAAAACTTGATCTTATTGAGAACTTCAGAAAGAAAATAAGCAGAATGAGAGGCATGATAACAGCATATTTGGTAGTTCAAAAAGTGTTTGCAGTTTGTTAGACTGAAAACTTCCTCTCTTTTTTTTCTTGTCTCTTTCTCTCTCTCTCTCTCCATCTCTCTCTCTCTCTTTCTCTCTCATCTTCTCTCTCTTTCTTTCATAAATTTTTTTGAAATATTGTGTACAAATGACGTGTCTATTTTTTTAGAAATGGCAAAGTGAGAACATGGCCAGCCTAACGTAAGCTAATCCTACCTTAATTAGATTTTTTTTTTTATTTACCCCACTGGCTTGACACTCAAGGAAAAAAACATTGAAATCCTGATTAGCATAGCCCAAATACAATACCATCTATTAAGTATAATCTGATGGCAATAACTACATCTAATTGATCAGCTTATAGGTCAAGACCAACTAACCTGGTTCGTTTATCCTTATAGCGGCCTATTTCGTCTTGTCTTATGTTAACTTCTAAGTGATTTGTCCATTTACAAAATATAATTATTATTGCCACGTTTACATTAGATTGTGTGAGAAAACATCTTTGCCCTACGAATATGTAGGCTATATAATTGAATACACCAACATCCACAGTAGCAATCTCTGCCTTAGCCACTGCAAACGTCATACATTAGTTGCAATATAAGCGAACATATAGGAACCATCTAAACCAGTGGTTCCCAAACTTTTTCGAGTGGCTGGGGACAGCAACTCTTCTAGGAGAGACAACTCCAAAATCAAACAACTGCTGCCTTGTAGTTTGTTCTTGGTTGGACAAAGGTTATGGAAGCAAATCCAAAAAAGAAAAGCAGGCTGAAATCGCAGTAAACGGCCTATATGGCGCATTACAAGTTGACACTTACACTTAATTGTATTGGAGGGAATCTCTTCCAACACTAAATACTAAGAACGCAGAAGAAAAAACTAGCCTCTATATTCGCGGTTGAGTTTTTGTTAACGCCAACCTCATGTCATTCTCAACATGTAATTTATTTATTTGTTTTGTTTTTTAATTGGAGATGTGTTGAAAATCTATTCTCGCAAAGATATGTAGACACAAAAGGAACTACAACTCGAAAGGCAATCAATGTCACGTTTGGGTACAAATGGTGCATACTACACCTAATTTGTGTGAGCAGTTTTTTTTTATTTAACACAGTACGGGACGCGGAATCATTCCGCAAATTCATATATATATATATATATATATATATATATATATATATATATATATATATATATATATATATATATATATATATATGTATATATATATATATATATATATATATATATATATATATATATGTATATATATATATGTATATATATATATATATATGTATATATATATATATATATATGTATATATATATATATATATATATATATATATATATATATATATATATATATATATATATATATATATATATATATATATATATATATACTAGCCGTCCCGGCCAGGCCCTGCTCTGGCTTCTGTGAAAAACCTTTCTGTTAAAGACCATTACCTGTGTGTTTAGTAATCATCATAAACCCGGCATTGCTCACCCAAACCACGACCAACCAAAACCAAAACAACAAAACGCAAACATAACGCTAACACAATTACAAATACAAACGAAAACAAAAACCTAGCAACAAACCCAACCACAACCACAAACACCAATACAAACACAAAGAAAAAACAAACGAAAACAAAAACCTAACAACAAACCCAACCACAAACACCAATACCAAAAAAAAAAAACAACGAAAAAGCAAACGCAAACAAACCAAATCCAAACGCAAAACCAACCAAAAACACAAATACAAACCCAAACAAAAAAACCCAAACAAAAACGAAAAAAGAAAGAACAAAAACGAACCAAATCAAAACGCAACCACTAACGCAAACCCACCTAAACACAAAGAAAACACTAACGCGAACATAAACGCCCGGGGCAGAATCGCCTGTTTTAGCTTAATAAACGACTATAGTACCCCAACTTATTCATAGTTTTTGCACTCACTTAAACGAACGCGCCTGTTTCAATTTAATGAACAATTATAATACTCCAAGCTTATCCGTAAAATACCTACAACATTTGCACTTGATCAATCCCCGCTAATTATGTAATTATTTTTTTCCCAACACCAAAACAAAGTAATTAAAAAGTAAATGCTTTTCAACTAATGCAATGGTTTTATAAAGGGAAGTAATTGTGTTTTGCCTTATTTATCAAAGGGAAGTAAGCGCTATAGGACTAAATAAAGACATAATTAGAATTTTTGTAAAAGATGATATTTTTTTAAAACTTGTGTTTAATGAACATGCCGACAATTATTACTATAATTTGAAAAATGAAAATTATTTCCCAACACTTTTAATAGTAATTTTTTTACTCATAAATTTAGACAAATGCGCACGATAATTTTCTAACACTTAAATCCATGGATAACCAGCGACAAACAAACATATGCGTTACAGAACTGAGCTTTATATATTAGATATGGAGGGGGTGACACCCGACATGAAGACGTCACTAACTGGTGTATAGGTAACTGGTGTATAGTTAACTAACTGGTCTATAAGTAACTGGTATATAGTTAACTGGTGTATAGGTAACTATAGAAAAAAGTCGGAAAGAAACATTGGCTGCGTTGTAATTTATTAACCACTTAATTACAAAGCTATCTTAACATTCAGATCCCCCATCCCCCCCACTCTTATGGTACATGTCATCATTCAAAGTCTACTACTCCTGTGATATGTTACCAGTTGCTTCTTACCTCTAGTTAGTCTGATTGACGGAAGGAAAAGTGTTATAACATCTTTGTGAATACATTAAACGTTCCTTATTCTGTGGTAATGAAGGTATACATTACGATCACATGTTGAATGACAGTGCAACTATTTAAAAAGTTTTGTAATGGAGTTTTCACCGGCTGGTAGATATGTAAGAGTGGGTAAAAAATACCTAAACTGGCCACTTACAGCAACTAATTTATTTATTTTTACAATATACAATGTTTGAATTACGCTACTATCTTTGATTACATTTATACTACTTGATATGATTTTACTAACGCGACTATTCCTAACAAAACTATCTGTCAAAATACGATGTACACTAATCAAAGCTCCACGTGATTGCTAAACAACCTTGAGAGTTTACTCATTTGAGTGCAGAAGCGCACACTTCCATCACCGTTGAACACGTGACCAGATTACTTGCCACGTGAAAAGATTATTATGGTGCTACTGCTCTCATCATTCGGTACTGATCGGCCTGGTCGTCTAGCTGGACACAACGATAGACTACAAGAGTTTGATTATCGTTGTTCTGCTGTTCTTGCAAGAGTTTCACTGCCAAAACAAGGATAACGAGGGGGGTAACTCTTTTTTATCTGTACATGTGCATAAGCCTAAGTTTATCAGTCCCTGTGGTAGCCTTTATTTATCAGTCCCTGTGGTAGCCTTTGTTTATGTCCCTGTGGTAGCCTTTGTTTTTGTCCCTGTGGTAGCCTTTGTTTTTGTCCCTGTGGTAGCCTTTGTTTATGTCCCTGTGGTAGCCTTTGTTTATGTCCATGTGGTAGCCTTTGTTTATCATCCCCTGTGGTAGCTTTTGTTTATCAGCCCCTGAGGTGGCTTTTGTTTATCAGCCCCCGTGGTAGCCTTTATTTATCAGCCCCTGTGGTAGCCTTTGTTTATCAGTCCCTGTGGTAGCCTTTGTTTATGTCCCTGTGGTAGCCTTTGTTTATGCCCCTGTGGTAGCCTTTGTTTATGTCCCTGTGGTAGCCTTTGTTTATCAGCCCCCGTGGTAGCCTTTATTTATCAGCCCCTGTGGTAGCCTAAGTTTATCAGTCCCTGTGGTAGCCTTTGTTTATGCCCCTGTGGTAGCCTTTGTTTATGTCCATGTGGTAGCCTTTGTTTATGTCCATGTGGTAGCCTTTCTTTATGTCCATGTGGTAGCCTTTGTTTATGTCCCTGTGGTAGCCTTTCTTTATGTCCATGTGGTAGCCTTTGTTTATGTCCCTGTGGTAGCCTTTGTTTATGTCCCTGTGGTAGCCTTTGTTTATGTCCCTGTGGTAGCCTTTCTTTATGTCCATGTGGTAGCCTTTGTTTATGTCCCTGTGGTAGCCTTTGTTTATGTCCCTGTGGTAGCCTTTGTTTATGTCCCTGTGGTAGCCTTTGTTTATGTCCATGTGGTAGCCTTTGTTTATGTCCCTGTGGTAGCCTTTGTTTATGTCCCTGTGGTAGCCTTTGTTTATGTCCCTGTGGTAGCCTTTGTTTATGTCCCTGTGGTAGCCTTTGTTTATGTCCATGTGGTAGCCTTTGTTTATGTCCCTGTGGTAGCCTTTGTTTATGTCCTTGTGGTAGCCTTTGTTTATGTCCCTGTGGTAGCCTTTATTTATGTCCATGTGGTAGCCTTTGTTTATCAGTCCCTGTGGTAGCCTTTGTTTATGTCAATGTGGTAGCCTTTGTTTATGTCCCTGTGGTAGCTTTTGTTTATCAGTCCCTGTGGTAGCCTTTGTTTATGTCCCTGTGGTAGCCTTTCTTTATGTCCCTGTGGTAGCCTTTGTTTATCATTCCCTGTGGTAGCCTTTGTTTATGTCCCTGTGGTAGCCTTTGTTTATGTCCCTGTGGTAGCCTTTGTTTATGTCCCTGTGGTAGCCTTTGTTTATGTCCCTGTAGTAGCCTTTGTTTATGTCCCTGTGGTAGCCTTTGTTTATGTCCCTGTGGTAGCCTTTGTTTATGTCCCTGTGGTAGCCTTTGTTTATGTCCCTGTAGTAGCCTTTGTTTATGTCCCTGTGGTAGCCTTTGTTTATGCCCCTGTGGTAGCCTTTGTTTATGTCCCTGTGGTAGCCTTTGTTTATGTCAATGTGGTAGCCTTTGTTTATGTCCCTGTGGTAGCTTTTGTTTATCAGTCCCTGTGGTAGCCTTTGTTTATGTCCCTGTGGTAGCCTTTCTTTATGTCCCTGTGGTAGCCTTTGTTTATCATTCCCTGTGGTAGCCTTTGTTTATGTCCCTGTGGTAGCCTTTGTTTATGTCCCTGTGGTAGCCTTTGTTTATGTCCCTGTGGTAGCCTTTGTTTATCAGCCCCCGTGGTAGCCTTTGTTTATGTCCCTGTGGTAGCCTTTGTTTATGTCCATGTGGTAGCCTTTGTTTATGTCCCTGTGGTAGCCTTTGTTTATGTCCCTGTGGTAGCCTTTGTTTAGGTCCCTGTGGTAGCCTTTGTTTATGTCCCTGTGGTAGCCTTTGTTTATGTCCCTGTGGTAGCCTTTGTTTATGTCCCTGTGGTAGCCTTTATTTATGTCCCTATGGTAGCCTTTGTTTAGGTCCCTGTGGTAGCCTTTGTTTATGTCCCTGTGGTAGCCTTTGTTTATGTCCCTGTGGTAGCCTTTGTTTATGTCCCTGTGGTAGCCTTTCTTTATGTCCATGTGGTAGCCTTTGTTTATGTCCCTGTGGTAGCCTTTGTTTATGTCCATGTGGTAGCCTTTGTTTATGTCCCTGTGGTAGCCTTTGTTTATGTCCATGTGGTAGCCTTTGTTTATGTCCATGTGGTAGCCTTTGTTTATGTCCCTGTGGTAGCCTTTGTTTATGTCCCTGTGGTAGCCTTTGTTTATGTCCCTGTGGTAGCCTTTATTTATGTCCATGTGGTAGCCTTTGTTTATCAGTCCCTGTGGTAGCCTTTGTTTATGTCAATGTGGTAGCCTTTGTTTATGTCCCTGTGGTAGCTTTTGTTTATCAGTCCCTGTGGTAGCCTTTGTTTATGTCCCTGTGGTAGCCTTTCTTTATGTCCCTGTGGTAGCCTTTGTTTATCATTCCCTGTGGTAGCCTTTGTTTATGTCCCTGTGGTAGCCTTTGTTTATGTCCCTGTGGTAGCCTTTGTTTATGTCCCTGTGGTAGCCTTTGTTTATGTCCCTGTAGTAGCCTTTGTTTATGTCCCTGTGGTAGCCTTTGTTTATGTCCCTGTGGTAGCCTTTGTTTATGTCCCTGTGGTAGCCTTTGTTTATGTCCCTGTAGTAGCCTTTGTTTATGTCCCTGTGGTAGCCTTTGTTTATGCCCCTGTGGTAGCCTTTGTTTATGTCCCTGTGGTAGCCTTTGTTTATGTCCCTGTGGTAGCCTTTGTTTATCATTCCCTGTAGTAGCCTTTGTTTTTGTGCACTGTTTCTAGTTTAAAGTTCGGGCAATTCAACAATAACGACCTACTAAATCTAAAATAAGTAAAGTAGTTCTAGAAAAACTAATATCAGTGACTGGTGCAAAAGGTTTTTAAATTCTAAATGTCTGCTAGCAACAGCGCTTCTTCAAAAGACCAGTGTCTTAAAATGTAACCGATTGTTGGTGCCAAAACCTTGGTGGTTTACACAAGCGTTATAGCCTTGATATCGAAAAGTGCAGCAGTTCAAATCTTTGCTCTATACTAGTGTGAAATCATTTTACTTATTTCTTTTAATCTGAGCTCATCGGAAATGTAAGGTGGATTATATCAAATGTTGATCGCTAAACCCTTAGTTTTGTCTATATTATAATATGTGTGGATGACTATTTGTCTATATGTATGGGTGGCTTTTGTCTAAATGTGTAGGTGACTTTTGTTTGGCTGAGAACTAACCTTTCGCTAAAATTTTAGCTATAAAGCTAAATGTTCTATACACATTCAACTGCTATAAAAAAACACCTCATCTTATAATGTTAAATATTGGAATTTTAACTTTACAAATTCTCCCCAAGCGAACAGATACACAAGAAGCACAAAGATTGGACGCTGCAGCAATAGGCAATATTGTAGAGCCATCCATGGAAACGTAATTCTCGTGTTTTTGTCATTCTGGGAACTTTGTGAACAGTTTTCTCCCTTATGTTGATGGGAAAATGTAAAATAAGAAACTATTTAAATTATAGAAATATAGGTGAACGAAACAAACAAGAAATTTAAAACTTAACTGATTATTGTTCATCAATATATAGTGATTTTCAAACTAAAATATTGTATTCTAAAGTATGACTACCGCTCTACCATATATGATAGAGCAGTAATGCTTTAGAAGCGCTAAATATACCAGAGTTTCTTCCAGGCATCTCTTCGGGGGGGGGGGGGGGGGAAGGGGGGGGGGGGAAGAGGAGTCTGGGAAAAAAACTTATGACAGAAGAGGACAAAAAAAATTAAACTAAAAACTATTCTATCTGATGTTATTGTAAGTTTAACATTCTTGGTTTCAATGCGAGTGCTATTTTAAAACTATTTCGCAAGCAAATGATGTTTTTTAAACTTCAAGACAAATTTCGATTTTAGAACAAAAACCCGCCCTGTGAACAACGTTTTATCACACCCTGCATGAAAAGTAGAGAGGTGTTCAAGTCATTTGGGGGGAAACAAGTTCTCTGCGACACAGAAACTGACTGTGGTGCGTGGATCATTATGCAGGTATTAATTACATACAACTTTACTTGTAACATGGATCATTATACAGGTATCAATTACAACTTTTCTTGTAACATGGATCATTATACAGGTATCAATTACATACAGGTTACTTGTAACATGGATCATTATACTGCAATTACATACAGGTAATTTGTAACATAGATCATTATACAGGTATCAATTACATACAACTTTACTTGTAACATGGACCATTATACAGGTATCAATTACATACAACTTTACTTGTAACATGGATCATTATACAGGTATCAATTACATACAACTTTACTTGTAACATGGATCATTATACAGGTATCATTGATATACAGGTTATTTGTAACATGGATCATTATACAGGTATCAATGACATACAGGTGTAACACAGGTAACCTTCGATGACAAAGTCGGTATTCAGATACCAATAATATACAGTTAACTTGTAAGTAAAGGATCGTTATTCAGGTACCAATGACATCCATGCAGTGGCGTAGCTAGGTAGGGCGGGTGGGGCGGCCGCTCTGTTCGCCGACACTAATAGGGCGCCAAAAGGGGTAAAAAATATTGAAAAGCTCATTTTAAGCTGAAGTATTGAATCGTGCACTAAGTGTGGCGCCAAAGTAAAATCTATAGACTGGTAAAAAGTGCCACCAACCTTTTCAACCTAGGATGAGTAGGAAAGGGGGGGGGGCTCTTTTTCACTAATATGAATAAATGTAAATGAGAGGGGCGAAAATTAATAGTTCACCCCCGGCGCTGGAATCGGTCGCTACGCCTCTGCATGAAACATGTGACTTGCAGTTTCATTATCGTTATTCAGGTATCAATAACACACAGGTTACTTGTTATTACAATGCTTACTGTTTTAAATTACTTTCATGGACCTCAAAAGTCAATGTGTACAAATATTGTTTAATAACATAGTAAAGGATTATAATTAGAACTTAACTGGTTTTACAAAGTACATTTTCTTTGAAAATCAGCCGACTTGAGCTGACTTGAGCTGACTTGAGCTGACTTGATCTTACGGAATGTGGTGATGGAGGTGGAGGCCTAGTGGAGGGTGGGGGAGATGGGAGCATCACTTTGTTCGCTTAATCAATGTTAATGCTAAGCTCTTTCGGTCACTTTAATTAGCTCACTCGTTACACTCAGTCTAATTGCTACACTTAATCACTGAATTGAACTTAAACTTCACCGAGCCTATTGAACCTAAATGTTGATATACATTTGTAGCTTTAAACATTTAATTCACATTCAACTTACACACAAAAACTTCAAATAGTTTAATTTTCATTTTAAACATAAATGTATTCATCGGGGCTACTGATTATTAATGAATTTTTTTAAAAAAACAAGCTTTTAAATATATTATAAACTATGATTCTTATAAAATATATATTCAGCGTAGATTCAAGTTTGATGTGAATTTCAAAAGAACCTGGGCCGATTACAAAAATGGATTTGGCTCATTGGATGGAGACTTTTGGCTTGGGAATGATCTGATTTCACAACTAACTCATGCGGTAAAGTATAATGCTTGTATTTACTTTAAGACTTAGGTAAAACTAAACTATACTCACACAGATGCACATGAAAATAAACACCTGTACAAGCATACATACGTTAATGCAATCACAAATAAAAACAAATATAATCAAGGAAGTGTGCTCATACTCGTAGACATGCACACGCACGTGAACATGTCCTTGCTCGTGACAATAGATGTGAGTGGCTAGGTGTTATTTATCAATTTTGTATTAACTTTTCAGCTGAAATAAAAAATGAGTGTAGCTTTTAGTTCGCGGTAGACGGCAGTTTTTCATTAAATTAAATTGTCCGGCATTATGGTGCCCGCATTTTTAAAATTTTCGTTTTAACTATATATGGTACTGGTTCGTGTATGTTTTGTTTATATTTTTGCTACTATTGTTAAGTTTGTTTTATTAATAAATGGTCCTTTGTTATCTTTTGTATTTTATCGCTAGCTATCGTTTTGTTAGGAACTATTTCTTGTGCGTAGTGTGTAAAACGTGTGTACTTTGGCGAAAACACAGAATTTGAATTCCCTTTGGTTTAGAGCAGGGAGGCATTTTTCTGAGGTAAAGTTGAGGCCTATGTGAAACGATTAATTAAGCCTATCTCCATTGTATTTCTATTGTTCTGTAACGTAGGTATTTTTTTATTTTTTAAATTTTATTTCACGTTTTATGAATTGGGCTAAGTTTGTCCATGTAAGTGACGCAAGTTTCTTAGACTTTGTTTGAGAAGTCAGGACTGTTGTATCACAAGGTCACGTGTTGCTATGCTGGTCTGTTGGCGTATCAATTCATGTACCATTATAACATTATTCTAATTTAGTTTCATATTATTTGTTAACCTCAAGTCGAAGAACTAACTGTTAGATGTTTCCCATGAGCAGTGGCGTAGCGAGGTCGGGTGTCACCTGGTGCGGCACTTAATGGTGTCATCCCCCCCCCCCCCCCAGAGGCATAGAGACCCTTCCCAGGGACAAACTTTCAAACTTTCGATTTGCACCCCCCCCCCCCTAGAGTTTTTCTCTATATTTTGCTATTTTTTGCCTTGGTGTCACCCCCACTAAATGGTGTCACCCGGTGCGGTCCGCACCCCCGCCCCCCCCCCCCCTCGCTACGCCCCTGCCCATGAGCTACCATACCCCAGTTCTGTGTTCACCAGAGGCGTAGCGACCCTTCCTGGCGCCCGGGGACAAACTTTTCGATTTGCACACCCCCCCCCCCCCTCAAACTTTCGATTTGCACCCCCCCCCCCCTCAAGATTTCGACTTGCATCCCCCCTCAAACTTTCGATTTATTTTCCCAACCCATTTTGGCGCCCCCTAAGGTCGGCACCCGGGGACTTATGTCCCCCATCGATCACCCCCCCCCCCCCACCCGCCGACCCCCCCCCCCCCCCCCCCCCCCTCCCTACGCTACTGGTGTTCACTACCGTCTGTTGGGTTAGGTGGTACTTCTGCACCTTGTGACCGTTACACCCTGGGGATATCTTTAACGAGACCTTACGGGAATGATAATGTTAAACCATGTCATTTTTGACGTCATTTGCATATTTTGCAAGTTTATTCTGGGTGAACTACCTGTGGATTAATTATAACATTTGATCTTATCATCATTTGCTTGAAGGCTAAACTTTAAATTAATCTTGTACATTCGTGAATTATGTCTTGTATATCCCATTTTTATTTCTTATATGATTTTCACTTATCTGTTTTTTTTTCTTTCCAGGTTTGTTTGTAGTCCGATTGTGTATTTTGTTCGTTTTATTTTTCTGTAGATTTATGTATTGTTAATTTTTTTTTTAAATTTTATTTTTAAGTGATTTGTTTTTTAATTCTTTTCGAGAAGTAGGCTCTGCCCTTCATTGTAACAACGTTTATTTGTAGTTAATTATCTTTTGTTTTTTTTTTATATTTTAGACTTGCACTGACACGTGGCTAGTTTAGCAGTCCTGGGGGGGGGGGGGGGGGGGGTTAGATTACGTACACCCCCCTCCCCGGTGAGGGCGTACATAGATATAGCAAAAAAAAAAAACAACTTTTGTATCCGTTATTCAAATGTTGTGATTAAACTTCACCATTTTTAATGGCTATGATGAATTGAGGTTCGACTTCAAATTCCAAGGTAGATCCTACTTTTTAGTGTACAGAGATTTCAGAGTTCAAAACGAGGCGGGTTTGTACAGAATGACTGTTGGAAGAAACTACACTGGAAACACAACTGCCGGGTTTGGAGGTCTTAGCGGCCATGCTTTCAGTACCTATGACAATGACAATGATGTCTTTACGGGAAACTGCGCAAATACCTACCACGGGGGCTGGTGGTATGCCAGATGTCACAGTATCAACATCAATGGTGTATACAACCACATACACTATGGTGCCGGGATAACCTTCCGTCCTGTAACTAACTTCTACCAATCTTTGAGCTTCACTGAAATGAAACTGCGTAAATCAAGCATGTATTAGCAAATAAAGGGCTACTCTTTATACCATCTAAAATTGGTGGTCATGCTTTAAAACCAAATAAACTTGATCAAAAAAGAGGATTTAAGAGTTAAATTTTACTTTAAGATGTTGTGCGTTTGAGGGAATACGGTTGTAAGGCGGAACTTTTTTTTATTTATACACATCAAATGTTACCGTTATTTTATTCATGCAAGTTTTCGTTTTTTCCATGCTTAACATTTTAATTTGTGAGGTCTATTGTGTTACCTCCACCTCCTCTTCCTTCTTCTTCTTCGTTCTTTTTATTCTAGAGTTGGGTGTGATTTGCCCCAACACAATTAAAAATTACGTGTAAAGGTATTGTCAGCAATGTGGGTCATTGATAAAAGCAGATTTGACCGTCGACAAAACGTGCTCAGTTTGTTAATTATGAGCCTTTAAAGTTCAGCTTATATTATACCCACAATATCTTTAATTAGTTTCTCTCCCTCCATCCCTCCCTTCCATTTTTCTCTCCCTCCCTCCCCCCCCCCCTCTCTCTCTCTCTCTCTCTCTCTCTCTCTCTCTCTCCATAGTTTCCACCTAAGTTTCCGATTGATTATGTAGAAAAGACCTTTATAATTGTGTAGATGGCCATTTTACAGTAAAATGAAATGTCCACCCTTACATAAAACAATTTGTTGAGACGCGGCCAAACATTTTCTTATTGATCTTGTGTAATCGATGGTCACAATATGACGCCAAATCTGAAGACGGACCGGTTAAATTAAAGGCTAACTATTTTTTAAATCAATTGACACGCGAGTTTTACCCATAACATAACCAGGTAATTGAAATCTTGATCTTCTGGGCCAAAAGTGAATAACCTATCTATTATGTATAGTATATTGGAAATTCGGCTTAACTTATGTTTACGTTCATGCTTTTGTGATCGTTTGTTTTTATGTTTACGTTTATGTTTGCGTTTAAATTTTCATTAACGTCCAAATTTTCCAGCTCTAAAAGTAATACATGATTTATAAACCCCTCCGACCGAAGTTGAACTTAGTGCAGCTATTAAATCGCTCACTCAAGGAGAAGCTCCAGGGAGATACGGTATCCCTTCAGAGAATATCTAGACAGAAAAACAGGCACTCCAGCACTCTATGGGCTGCTATGTCAGAGATGGGAAGAAGGAATCACCAAAACTTAATAGATGATAACGTGGTCACAATGTTGAATAAAACAAATATAAACACCTTTATAATAGCACGGTTTTAAATGCACAGAAAAGCAGAAAATAATCAAACTTGCTTTATTTGTGACTTAAGTGCTCGTATGAAGGCTTCAAATAGTGGCGGTACATTTATATCTACAGGCTGGGTGCAGAGTTCAGGCAATTGTGTGCGCCATATAGAATGTAGTAGAATGTAGTAGAATGTAGTAGAATGTAGTAGAATGTAGTAGAATGTAGTAGAATATAGTAGAATGTAGTAGAATGTTATAGAATGTAGTAGAATGTAGTAGAATTTAGTAGAATATAGTAGAATGTAGTAGAATATAGTAGAATGTAGTAGAATTTAGTAGAATATAGTAGAATGTAGTAGAATGTAGTAGAATGTAGTAGAATTTAGTAGAATATAGTAGAATGTAGTCGAATTTATTAGAATTTAGTAGAATATAGTAGAATTTAGTAGAATGTAGTAGAATTTAGTAAAATATACTACAATGTAGTAGAATTTAGTAGAATGTAGTAGAATGTAGTAGAATTTAGTTGTAGAATAGAGGCAGTTGACTCCGATTTCCGCCTGGTTTTATTTCTGGTCAATCGCCCTTGTCAATCAGAGAAAAAAGAACTACCAGGCAGCAGATGTTTGGTTTTGGAGTTTTCTCTCCTAGGTGGGTTGCTGTCCTCGGCTATCGATCCAGCGGGTTGAACTCGGGACTTTCTGGTTTAGCAACCATTAGCTTTACCGACCCGACCACATAGGCCCTAACTTTTATAGTAAATAAGAGCATCTCTCTTGGTCTAAATTGTCGTAAATGCTAATTACATGTTTGGCAAGTTGGTTTCTATCAGTCTTTTTTTTTTACTCTTTTGTCAAAAAAAGACCGATTCTGTGCGCCGAATACAAAGCCAGATTTTCTCTAATTCACGATTTTTTTTCCTTCCTCGTTCTTAATTTTGAATGTTGCAAAGGATCGAGCCTTTTCTGCCAGAGTGTTCGAACTTTTCGAATTTAACAACCATGAGCTTTGCCGACTCGACAAGGCAGCAGTTGTTTGATTTTGGCTGTCCCACTCATCTGCCCGAGGGTTCGAACTCGAGACTTTACCGACTCGACCAAGCCGACCCCCCCCCCCCCCTCCAATTTCTTTGACTGTGCGGCTCTTGAAGGACTCGCCCACTTTGCTCAAAAGTTTGCACTTAAGTCCGAGTTGACTGACTGCAGCAAAGGTATTCAAGTGAAGATTTTCATTTTTTCCGGAACGTTGGATCTTTGTCGGCCTAAGTCTTGTTTTTATAGCAAAGATTGGGCAAGCTTTAAACTGTTGGGTCAATGACTTCAATCATTTGCATTTTAAAATTACACTGCTAAAGATACACTACTATATGTAGTTAATGTTAAAACACTATATAATAATTTACATCGCCAGGAAGGCGTCAGACTAGAATTCCCGGGTAAGGAGGAAACCTTGAAGAACATTAGAAGAAGGGGCAAGGGGTGCCGGGCTAGCGTGAGCGGAAATAAGGACAGCTGTCTAACACGAGTCCAGTGGAGAGGTGTGGCTGTAGTCCTAAGGTCATCAGGGGCAACAAAAACTAAATCAAGTCAAGATATTATTTTATTTACGCAGTTTTTTTTTTAACAATTTAAAAATAAATACGTATTAATCTATAGCAGGGGTCTCCAAACTACGGCCCGAGGGCCGTATGCGGCCCGCGAGGTCCTCTCATCCGGCCCGCGGAGATCATTTTGTCCACGGAAAAAAACGTTTGTTGGTGATGGCTGAGGAACTTTACCCAAAAAAATCAAAGACACACCTGGAAGAAACTGGCCCCCGAACTGAAATTTGATAGTTAATGCGGCCCTCGGACTGAAAAGTTTGGAGACCCCTGATCTATAGGATAGCCATAATAGTTACTATAACATAATGCACCGACTTATCGGAAAATAATAAACATAGCTTAAACTTTCATCTAAATTAACCATGGTCCTAAGCAGCAAAAAAAAAAAAAAAAAAAAAAAAAAAAAAAAAAAAAAAAAAAAAAAAACTTTGGAGGAAAGTATGGAGTTAAATAAAAAAAAATTATCATCGAGTTATTTCCCTTGATATTTACAAATTGTTTTTATTGAAACATTTTGTTCACGCAAGTATGATTAATTTGTATCAAATGTTTTCTAACAGTCTGAGACCTGAGACAAGATAACATTTAACATTGAGCAGTTTAATATGTTTAAAATTGTGCATGGATATAATATTTTGTTCATGTTCGTTTATTGGACGCATGCGAAAAGAAAACAACTTTGCCAACAGAAAAAAAAATGAAGGCAGTACATAACAGACCCCTTGTAGCTTATAATAAGACGATGCGATGCTTGCAAAGCACTGCAATTTGTCTTCACTATTAAACAGGCTGTTAAATAAACTCAATTCTCCAAGCTTTCAAAACAAAGACTTGCCGATGACTGACGAGCTTAAGGTCACAACAATATAAACTCCCCGCTTCCCCGGTCGGGTGTATTCCAGGGCTCGCCGTAACAAACTCTAACCCGGTCATAAATGTATCGGTGAATATATCTGTTGCTCAATCCTGATGTAAACTTATAGGTGAATATATCTGTTGCTCAATCCCGCTGTAAACTTGTAGGTGAATATATCTGTTGGCTAACCATCAGTTAACTTATCGGTCAATATATATATATATATATATATATATATATATATATATATATATATATATATATATATATATATATATATATATATATATCTGTTGGCCAACCCTCTGTAAACTTTGAAGATACTTGTTGGCCAACCCCCCAAGCCCCCCCCCCCCCCCCCCCCTCTGTAAACTTATCAGAGCAGCTGAAAGAAAGCGACCAAGCACACTTGTTGCTGTGCTGTGTGTAGTTATTCAAGACTTATTAGTCACGAGGGTCAATTGGTGTGTTGTGGTGAAGCTACAGCTTGTCAAGTGAATGCGAGATATTAAGATGAGCTCCAAGATGGCCGATGTCCTCAGAGGTCAGCGTCAAGATGGCCGATGTTTTCAAAGGTCAGCGTCAAGATGGCCGATATCCTCAAAGGTCAGCGTCAAGATGGTCGATGTCCTCAAAGGTCAGCGTCAAGATGGCCGATATCCTCAAAGGTCAGCGTCAAGATGGCCGATATCCTCAAAGGTCAGCGGCAAGATGGCCGATATCCTCAAAGGTCAGCGTCAAGATGGCCGATAACCTCAAAGGTTAGCGGCAAGATGGCCGATATCCTCAAAGGTCAGCGTCAAGAAGGCCGATATCCTCAAAGGTCAGCGTCAAGATGGCCGATATCCTCAAAGGTCAGCGTCAAGATGGCCGATATCCTCAAAGTCCAGCGTCAAGATGGCCGATATCCTCAAAGGTCAGCCTCAAGATGGCCGATATCCTCAAAGGTCAGCGTCAAGATTGCCGATATCCTCAAAGGTCAGCGTCAAGATGGCCGATATCCTCAAAGGTCAGCGGCAAGATGGCCGATATCCTCAAAGGTCAGCCTCAAGATGGCCGATATCCTCAAAGGTCAGCGGCAAGATGGCCGATATCCTCAAAGGTCAGCGGCAAGATGGCCGATATCCTCAAAGGTCAGCGTCAAGATGGCCGATATCCTCAAAGTTCAGCGTCAAGATGGCCGATATCCTCAAAGGTCAGCCTCAAGATGCTACATGTCAGTACAATCCCACAAGTCACTAATCAACATGGGTCATCTGTATCTGCGATATCACACGTGTTTTGACAGTGGTCAGGTATCACAGGTTTTTTTGACAGTGGTCAGGTCTATTTTCAAGTTGTAACGGTTCAGATCATGTCAGCCGTGGACTCACTGACAAACGAGCCAACAAAACAACAAACCATCCCAGCGTAAACGTTCCTGTCATTATAAAGTTTGCCTTCTGCCGCCTAACTTAATTCTGTCAATACAATTCATCGCCTAATTTAAATGTATCAATACAATTCATCAACATGTCCCAGGTATAAAATCTTTTTGTTTCTGATGTGTCAACAAAGTCGTGTATCTCCCCAGTACACCGAGTTGTAGCGAGGGCGGGGCGGGGGTGCGGACCGCACTGGGTGACGCCATTTGGGGGGGGGGGGGGGACACACCAGGGCAAAAAATTGCAAATTGTACTGAAGAAAAATGCTTTTTTGCCAGTTCCATTAGAGATTAATTAAAGTTAAATAGTCTTTTCAGTATAAATTGGCAATTATTACAAGAGGGTGGGGGTGACACCATGACGTAAACGTGCTAACTACAGAGAAAACAATGCTACATCCAACTGTATTATTAACAGACTTTGGATAAACATCGTTATCTTTCTGCAGTCTGCAGTGATTAAGGCTTGTACATATACAAACACACACACACATGTATATATATATATATATATGTATATATATATATATATATATATATATATATATATATATATATATATATATATATATATATACACATATATACACACTATATACTTTGTTTCTTGGGGGCAGAGGCGTAGCGATCCTTCCCGGCGCCCGGGGACAAACTTTCAATTTATTTTTCCAACCCATTTTGGCGCCCCCTACCTAAGGTCGGCGCCGGGGACATATTCCCCCCCCCCCCCACCCCTCGCTACGCCTCTGCTTGGGGGTGACACCTAGCGACGCCATAGCACAGATTTAGTTAGTGTACGCAGTTTTATTGATAGGGCCTAAAATATAATACATAAAGATATCGATACAGTTTAAGACATCGCTAAATAAACATCTAGTCTTGAAACGGTCTAGTGTCCACATGAATTTAAAGTGTGTATACCAGATGTGTCCACTCGTGTAATATTCTTTACTCATTACATCTAGCTTGCTTCGATGCTGTAATACTATTATTAAATTTTATAACTCGGCATACACAGTTGACCTAGTTATCTAAAAAAAGATTTAAAGCCCCTACTGTGTAGGCTACTAAAAAAAAATTCCCATGCAGCTAAAATAGTTGTATCCGTGTTTACAATATCACGCTGATCTCTTCGTGGACTACAGGTTGTTATTTTCTCTTCTTTTTCAAAAATATTTTCGCCTTGAGTTTTTTAATAACCATGCTTCGATTGAATAAGAAAAGATAATAACGTTAATTGGATGACGATAACTTGTTAGGCGATAGACTAGTCTGATTTAAGGTTAGAATATCATTAACTGTGATAATATAAATTATTATTTCTGTCGACATACCGCGTACCATAGGACCGAGCCGGTGATGTAATTATTAGCTATATAATAGTACAGGAAACAATAACATTAAAAATAGTCTATCTTTACATCTAGGGGACACAATTATAGCCCTGTAGTGGTTCTATACAGAGACGGAACCAGCTGGATGATACAAGTGTTACAAATTATTTTGTTTCATTTTTTGTTAATTATTTAGTTTAATTTTTGGGACTGATGCCTATGGAGGGTGGGGGGAGGGAAAGGGGGGTACACGAGACATAGAGGACTGCTCATACAGAGCCATTGACGAATGAAGTAATTATAAGGTGACATAAAGGACACTTCACGAATTTGTGTTTTGATTAGGCCTAACGTTAACAGACTTTAGAGGAATCATCTTTAGGTCGGCACTTTTCACAACCTACCACACTGTGCCGACACTTCTCACAACCTACCACACTGTGCCGGCACTTCCCACAACCTACCGCACTTTGCCGGCACTTCTCACAACCTACAGCACTGTGCCGGCACTTCTCACAACCTACCACACTTTGCCGACACTTCTCACAACCTACCACACTTTGCCGGCACTTTTCACAACCTACTACACTATTCCGGCACTTCTCACAACCTACCACACTTTTGCCGGCACTTCTCACAACCTACCACACTGTGCCGGCACTTCTCAAACCACAGTATGCCGGCACTTCTCACAACCTACCACACTGTACCGGCACTTCTCACAACCTACCACACTGTACCGGCACTTCTCACAACCTACCACACTGTACCGGCACTTCTCACAACCTACCACACTGTGCCGGCACTTCTCACAACCTACCACACTGTACCGGCACTTCTCACAACCTACCACACTGTACCGGCACTTCTCACAACCTACCGCACTGTGCCGGCACTTCTTACAACCTACCACACTGTACCGGCACTTCTCACAACCTACCACACTGTACCGGCACTTCTCACAACCTACCGCACTTTGCCGGCACTTTTCACAACCTACTACACTATTCCGGCACTTCTCACAACCTACCGCACTTTGCCGGCACTTCTCACAACCGACCACACTGTGCCGGCACTTTTCACAACCTACCGCACTTTGCCGGCACTTCTCACAACCGACTACACTGTGCCGGCACTTCTTACAACCTACCACACTGTACCGGCACTTCTTACAACCTACCGCACTTTGCCGGCACTTCTCACAACCGACTACACTGTGCCGGCACTTCTTACAACCTACCACACTGTGCCGGCACTTCTTACAACCTAAGACACTGTGCCGGCACTTTTCACAACCTACCGCACTTTGCCGGCACTTCTCACAACCGACTACACTGTACCGGCACTTCTCACAACCTACCACACTGGGCCGGCACTTCTCACAACCTACCACACTGTGCCGGCACTTCTCACAACCTACCACACTGTGCCGGCACTTCTCACAACCTACCACACTGTGCCGGCACTTCTTACAACCTACCACACTGTGCCGGCACTTCTCACAACCTACCACACTGTGCCGGCACTTCTTACAACCTACCACACTGGGCCGGCAACTCTCACAACCTACCCCGAAAAAAATCTACCCCCCCCCCCCCCGAACGAAATGAAATTTATATAATTTATATAGAAAATATATACTTTTAACAGTGTCCGCCCCCGAAGAAAGTCTACCGCCCCACCCCCCCAAAAATTTCAAGTGCCCCCCCCCCCCCCCCGGAGAAAAAAGTCTGGAAGAAACACTGCTTACTATGCCGGCACTTCTCAAACCACAGTATGCCGGCGTTTCTCACAATTGTGTTGACGTTTCTCACACTCAACAGCCTTGACCTAGTGGTATCTTTAATCTCTATCCATTAATTCACTGTTTTCAATGTAAAATATAACTGAATATAACATAGTTTTCATTGGACCATTAAAATGTTGCAGTTTTTCATTGGACCATTAAAATGTTGCAGTTTTTCCTTGGACCATTAAAATGTTGCAGTTTTTCCTTGGACCATTAAAATGTTGCAGTTTTTCATTGGACCATTAAAATGTTGCAGTTTTACCTTGGACCATAAAAATGTTGCCGTTTTTCCTTGGACCATTAAAATGTTGCAGTTTTTCCTTGGACCATTAAAATGTTGCAGTTTTTCATTGGACCATTAAAATGTTGCAGTTTTACCTTGGACCATAAAAATGTTGCAGTTTTTCCTTGGACCATTAAAATGTTGCAGTTTTTCCTTGGACCATTAAAATGTTGCAGTTTTTCATTGGACCATTAAAATGTTGCAGTTTTACATTGGACCATAAAAATGTTGCCGTTTTTCCTTGGACCATTAAAATGTTGCAGTTTTCTTTTCACTAGACTGGTCAAAATGTAGTCTGAGACTGCTACTGAGATACAAATCTAATAACTTTGGTTGAACAACTCCACCAAGAAAGTAAAAAAGTATAATTTACTGTAAAACTATGCTGAGAGCAGTGCCTGTGTATACAGACCTAGTTACAATCAAGAAATCTCAATACTGTCTTTTGTTGATGTGCTTCCTACAGCAGCTCCCAGTTTATTCCTGCGATCAACTCACTTTAGCTAGTAAGATATTTTTATAAACATTTTCTCTATGTGTAGTTATATAGTTGTGCGTAATATGATTTACAAGTAGTATTATTAGTAAAGTAAAAGGTTTCACTTTCAAACCTGACGGTCTATGGGGCAAGTAAAGTAGAGTTAACTTGTTTCTGTGACCTCGGCATATGAAGAGATAGTGTGGTCAGCACTATGCCCAGCCGCCTTTACTTTCCCTAATGCTAGTTAGGTACCCATCAGAGTTGGGTGGACTCAGGGACGGTCTACTGACTTGATCCCGGATTCGAACTCGAGACTTACGGATTAGCAATACAGCTCTCTACCACTAGACCACTCCGCCCCTTAGTATTTTTAGACTTACTACTAAATACTAGTAATATGTTATTAATTATAGAAATAGCCTATTTGATGTGATATGTAGGTAGATTTAAATACTAAATAAAATCTGCTTACAGCTGTACTGTAGAACATTTTTAAAATATTAAATAAAAACACCAAATTTTTTACCATTTCAAGCATTACAACATTTTTTGTTGTTGCAGGTATATCAAAATCTTCTGACAACAATCCTGGCTTTATGTTTCCAGTGGGGAAACCATTCAAATTAATTTGTCAGTTGACTGAATCTTTTTGCCAGGAAACCAGCAGTAATGACACCCTAACTCTCCTGCCAAAGAGTTTAGTTTCTGGTGCATCTGAAGGGACTGTGACTAGAATAACTGACTGTTCTGTGAGCTACCAAATAGAAGATGCTTCACCTGAAAACTCAAACGAATATATTTGCAGTAAAAATGGAGTCACACTTATGAAAGAACAGATAACCATTTTAGGTAACCTTTTAAAGAAAGACAATACTAAAAAAACAATCTTTGGAGAATAATTTAGTTGTATTCAAAGTGACTGAATAGGTTTTCCTTTAATTGCAAGTGATGGGAGGGAGGATGAAATCTCAGACATCATGACAACTACATTGCTGGAAAATGGGGATAGTTCATATACTGTGACTTATCATTATTTTGTAAAGAGAGTTAATAATGAATAACACGATAGTTTTTTTTATAGGATCATAACTTTTAAAGATATGGGGAGTGGAGGGAGGGGGAGGGGGTTAAAAAAGAGTGGCTTTTTGTGGGTGTGTGATAGAAAAAACATGGCTACATCATATGATGAGGTTTATAGCACATGGGTCAGGTTAGGTGGTCTTTTAAAATAAAGACTAATTAGTTCAATAACATATTCATTGAAACAGACACAATAAATACATAGCTTTGTGAAAACCAAGACATATTTGATGGTGTGTTTATAGTTTATAGTCTTATTTGTGTTGCAAAATATAACGAAAATTATACCAAAATATACATCATGTTTAACCCGTGATTTATTCCAGAATTTTTAGTACTTGCTTTTTTAATTTTATACCAGAGAAACCACTAGAACTCAAAATTGAAAAGATTTCTGTCTCAGAAAATAAAGATATTCTTATAACTTGGCTGAAAAGTTCCAATGACATGAACATATTGGATGAATATAATATAACAATGACTGAATCTGGGATGTGAGTATATAACTCATACTCAAATATCA
Organism: Physella acuta; assembly: GCF_028476545.2. Lineage (NCBI taxonomy): Eukaryota > Metazoa > Mollusca > Gastropoda > Physidae > Physella > Physella acuta. Next base: position 151,963 of record NW_026732504.1, read on the forward strand.
ACATTTTAAATCATTGTTTAAGTTATTAAAGTGTTGGATATTATCTTCTCAGGAATGTTGAAAAAAATAGTGTCTAGCCATAAATAAAAGCCATGTTTTAATGAAATCAAACTACTAACTAGCTACTGCATCTATGTCAAATAAAAAGTTATTTCCCCTTTCAGCACAACACAGCTGTGTGTAATCCGGAGCGCAGTTGAAAGCAGTAGAATAACATGCCAGTATGCCAACATAAACAAATCAGACACAGTCAACAACAACAATGTCACCATAACAATCTTGATAGCCAGACCCATGTTAGAGTTCCCTATTCAGAGTTTAGAAACTCATATTAGTATTAACCTTGTTGATTATGGTAAGTTTATCATTTAGTTAGTATTACTTTTAAAAATATCATCATAATACTCTACACTCTACATCTATTAGCAACTTCTAATGTTAAGTTACTGAGGGTGATAACTCTGTCTCTACAGTATTGATTAATTCCCCTTATACTATAAATATGCTTCTACTGTGTTGGCTGGTTTAGTTCTATTATTCTGATTTACAATTTAAATGTTTTAACTGTATCAATAGTAGAAAAAAAAAGCAGTACCTTTATTTAACATGTTTTAAGACTATAAGATTTTAAAGATTACTGTAGTCTATAGTCTAAATGAAAAACATTAATATTGACTTTGTTCTAGAAATGTTTAGTCTATTTTTTAAAATATTATAATTTAATGATAATGTTCAAATTATGTGCAAAATACTAAGATTTAATCTTTATGTTAATATTTACTAGTGCAAGCTCTATTTAGCTATTTATCAATTTAAATTAGTTTGAAACTTTCTATTTTTATTTTTATTTTTTTTAATTAATTAATTTTTTATTTATTCTGCCTATTTCTTAATTCTCTAACTTTTTACAACTATTTCACCTTTAACCAGTGGCTCCAGGTCCAGTGAAAAACCTACATGTGTACAGTGTCACAAGTCACACAGCTTTCATCATATTCCAACTCTCTGATGCCATGAAGACCATTGCACACTTTTTGATCTCTAGAAATAAAACTTTTAGTTGTGGCGTTACTTTATGGAAAACAGATGACAGCTCTGAGATTCTTCAGGTAATAGTGCTATAGCTGATGATATAAGCCATTTCAAGCATTAGCTCAACATTGGCTATATTTACTCATTTCAATAGTTGTAGTATTAAAGTTAATTATAGAAATCTATTGCAGTCATATTTCAAATACATGTATTGCTGATAAGGCATTTATTAAGAGATTAATTTAACATTCAAATAATTTTAGCAGAAAGATTATAAAACAATACTTTTTAAAATTATTTGCCATTAGCGAAACATCAGTTTTTTGTATCTACTAGTTGGAACTACAGAACATTACTTCTTATAATGAGACTATTGATGCAAATTTGTCTGTTGCTGTTTTGCTCAACACATTGACTGCCTTTATGAACTATTCATGTATGGTGTCATGTGCAACAGGTGGAGGAGAGGGAGAGAAAACATTTCTTCAGTTCACAACAAAAAAATCAGGTATCTTAACCACATTTTAAACTATATCAATAGGTGTCTAAATCATATTTCTCAAAAATTATAATTAAATGAAATTTTATATATTTACTGTTGTTTAAGCTTTCCATTATCTTACATTATAAATAAAAATATTTCTAAATATGTATTAACTTTATTTTAAGTTTTTTTAATTTTAAATGTAACTAGCCTATACAATAGAATAAATGTTGAATAAGAATTTAATGTCATTAACTTAATGATGATAAACCATTATTAAGTCTCATTCATCATTTGTTGTAGCTACCTACATAGATCTTTAGCCAAACAGTTTAGCTAACACTAACACTATTCTCTAGTGAGGTCACTATATTCAGACAGCCTAGGCTTCAGTTTATTCTATTGTGTTCTACCTTGTCATACCACACTTTAGTGAGCTCACTATATTTAGGCAGCCTAGGCTTCAGTTTATTCCACCGTGTTCTCTCTCCTTGTCTTGTTAATTGTGGGTTCCAGCAAAGTTCATGTATTTTTTATCTTGCAATTTGACATTTCTTGTCTTTTATTATAATAGTCTTCTTGTTTTAAAATTAAGAAGTAGAAGCATTGTTTTATTGTTTTAAAGCACAAGCTGGTGTATATTATATATTATTTAACATAGCTATCATTTTTTTCAAATTTCTTTTATACAATAATTTTAATTTCAGTACCGGCCCAGTCACCAGTCATTGAGAAATTTGCTTTTTCAAGAGTTGCCCCACTGTTTTCATCTCTATTTCTTACTTGGCAGGTTGGTCTGTTAAGGGTTGAAGTATGTTTTACGTTCACAGATTCAGAGTTTTAACAGACAAATATTGCTTTAAAATTATATTGGTCCTACGCCAAATGTTCAAACTTTGATATTTTTTTACAATTTAAAGCTTATTTAATTTTTATTTTTTAAAACCATTTAATTATTTATCAATCAAATGATTTGCACAATTAGTTGTATTAACTTTCTAAACATATCTGAAAAGAGAAAAACAATTTACCTAGCATGTAAAATGGAATACAAAAATATGTTCTATAAAGTAATTCATGTTCAAATTCTTTCAGCCTCTCCCATTAGAGTGTATTGGAGCAAACAATCTTTCTTATGACGTTGAAGTTTCTTCGGTCGATGGGTTTAAGAATTTGACCAGAGTGGACACCAGTTACCTTGTGGTCACCAACCAACTTCCCAGTCATGCTTTAAAAGTGGAGATTTGGGCTGTCAATGAAATCGGAAAGTCAGAGAATAGTTCTCAGCTCATCATTCCAGCATATGAAGGTCAGTTGTTATACATTGGTGTTTTATTAATTAGATGCAATATAAAATGAAGAATATCCTTAGTCTATGGGCCAAGAGAAGTTTGGCATTAGATTTCTAAAAAAATATTTGAATCTATCATCTAGGAAAGATGAATGTTTGTTTGAAAACAGCTGTTTAGATTTATCTTTAGTTTAAAAACTAGAATATGGGAATGTGTGGCCTGGGCTTATAGTCATAAAATTTATATGTAGGTCTAACTAATATTAGGGAGCTACCTGATTGGGTTTCATTAAAATAAAAAGCTTTGTTTTGTGTGAAATAATTAAACAAACAGCAAAAGTATGATTTAATATTATGCAACTTTATTTTTTTAAACATGTTTTGAACTAAATTTACAATTACTGGTTTTTTTTTATTCTTACATTCTTCCATTTATTAAAACATCTACTGTTGAAAACTTCAATAGGTTCTCAAATTCCAGAAGCTATTGTTGAGTTCTTAAATGAAAGCTCAATGAATATCTATGTGAATGTCAAAAGTGTGTCTATGTTTGATGATTTAGCTGTACACTGGTGCCATGTAAACACAGACTTAAACAGCTTACAAGAGCTGTGTCAGGTAGGTTGTGAAACAGCTTTGCCACTACACTCTCTAAACTTGTTTTAGACACTCATTGAGATTGTTACACTTCTTTATGAGAATTATCTTTTGGTTAACAAAGTTTAGATCCATATGAAATTGATTCTATCTTGACAGCTGTTTTCACCAGTTACCTACAGTTTTTACTCAACAAAAAACATGAACATCTTTCACTTATTTTGAACCAATAAGAAAATTAGCTATAAAAATAAGTTCAGCTTCTTTTTTTATATAATATCACTGTAATTGAAAATTAAAATTTCCATTTTTTTTATTTTATCACTATAATTAGAAATAAACATTTTTTTTTTTAATTTAGAACCTTTATAAAACTTTACCTCACTATTAATGAATTTATTACACAGAAAAGATCGTAGCTTATGTAGATTACTGTCATCATGATAATATATTTGTAAGTGAAAAAACTGAAGAAAAATCATGTCCAAAAGAACAGATTGTTGGCTTTGTTTTATTTTCATCAGTCTAAACACAATAAAACACCAATTTGATCAACTTTTGTTTACTTGGCCATTTTTACTTAAACTGACTATTGTAACATATATTGTCTATAATTTATAAATTTATTGAAAATATTAAATTCAATGAGAATCTATAATCCTTTAAATCCTTAATTTTTTAATTGTTTTAGGAATATCCAATTACAATCTTCAGAAGTGAAATCAACTATGAAAAGACAACAGATGCTCTGAAACTTACAATTCCCTTAAACAAACCAAGAGAGAGTAGTGTAAAGAGAAATAACTCTAAGGAAGTCTTCTATTTTCATGTCGATGAGGAAAACAATTTTGTTCAAAATTTCACAACGTTAGCCACTCTCAAACCCAGCATAAATCTTCCTGATACAAACCTTAATAATATGTTTGAATTTGCTGGCAAACAGAGAAGGAGAAGGGCAGAGCCACCTGCTTTAAGAATCCTACCTATAAGATCTGTAACTTCTCAACAGAAGATCCAAGTTTTTATTTCTCTGAAGATAAATGGGAACTGGATGGGAATGTCAGGAGTCAACTGCACATACAACAGTAGTCTGAGTAAGTACAATTTGTATGTCATGCATATGTTATATCTCTTTCAGCTGTGTAAATTTTGCTATTTCTGTAAGGCAACAATAATTATTGACTAGCTAATTTAAAATCTTTATTGAATTGGTCTATTAATATTAGTTATTGCTAAGCTATATAACAAAATTCATAAGAATTGTATATCATTAGTTAGTTTTGAATATTTATTCTTGTTAAAAAATAAGAAAAATAATTTCATTTAACAGTTCATTTCAAAAGCTTTTTCTTATGATTATAGCTTGCAGTATGAGTAAATAATCTTTGTGGGATATCATTTAATCTTTGATCATCTGACATGAAATTTTATAATCTTTGATTATATCACATTTTTTTTTATCTTTGAATGTCTAAGCAATGTTTTCCAGCTCTGATTCCCATAAATTTTGCAAAAATGATAACAAAGAATAAAAAAACAATTTGTGTGCTATCATTACTATGAACTGATTTATAGAAAACAGCTACCTGCATCTTTTTCAGTAAATCAATTATGTTAGAAAATATATACATCCTCTACCTATTAGCTGTATGGAATATCAATAACACTTAAAAAAAAAAAACAATGTTTTACCACTAGATAGTGTTGTATATTTAACATAGACCTAGATCATGATTTTGAATATGGACACCATTTATTAAAGTCTATTGACATTTTTCAGCAATTTCTGTAAATTTAAAGCAAGAAATAAAAAAATAATTTGAATTTGTTTAATCAGAGGATGCCTCGTTAACTGCCCAACAAGTTTCACGTGACCAAAAGAATTACCTGCAAGTCCAGCAGCAGTGTGACCCCCATGAGGTCAAACAGTACCTCATTACATCCTATAACATTTATTCATCTACTGAAGAAACTTGTCCTGACAACAATAGTAAGTCTTCATTTTTAAAGATTAATTTTTTATTTTTTTTTTAATATCAAGAAAATCAATCAGAACATTTATGTGCATGACATGTGACAACTGATTTATAATATCATATTGACCTACATGTAAGACATATATTATATTGAATGTATTAGGCTTATGTCCTACTAATAATGTATTCAAACAATAAGTACATTTCATTGAAATATTCATCAAATGATGATACTATAAGAATAAAGTATTTTGATATAATAGTTAGAAGGGGTTTAATAAAACAATCAAATTTAGAAGTAAAGATTTTATTATTTTTATAACTATAGAAAAAAAAATAATTTCATTCAAATGTTAAAGGAATAAATGTTTAATGCAAGCTTTACTGATACAATTATTTTCAATATTACTGAAAACAAAGCAAAAAACAAACTCTTGTATAAATATTATAAGTACTTCAAATTAAAAATGCATTTTCATACACTTTTTTTCTATTTTTCAACTTTCGCCCAGGAAAATTTATAGCATTAAAAAACAGCTCACTGTTTTCCCCAACTGAGTTTGAATTGCCAGACGGTATCACATTTGCTTGTATAGCCATGAACAGGCATGATGGATACTCAGTTCAAATTGTTCGGTCTTTGACTGTTGCCACTTTGGGTAGGAAAAGCCAAATAATTTTTTTTTTCTTTAAAATTATATCAAGTGTTGCAATCTTTATTTTAAACACAGTAAAATATAATATAATACTTTTTAGAGAAATATTGTAATTTTATGGAAACTGGAGCTACACATTCTAAGCACTGTTTATGAAATACTCCATTTTGTGATGATACAATGGTATAATAATAATTGTGCTCATTTTAGAAACGATAAATGAAGAATATTATTTAAGAAGTAAATTTAGTATATCTAAATGGAGATGCCATAAATATTTTAACATTTAATTCACAAAAAGCTTTTATAAATATAACTGCAATATTTTAACAAAAAAATTAATTTTAAAAAAAAAATTTCATTTAATTTTTTTTTCCTTGAAAAGTTTCCAGCTCAGCCCAGGGGAAAATTCTCACAATAGTTTTTGTTGTGGTTGGAACTGTGGGTCTAATTCTATTGGTTCCTACCTTTCTTTGGTATGTTCTGGGTACTTGTGCCTGTTTTATTCCAAATTTTTAACATTGACATCTTTTTACATTCATCATAAAGTTACAATTATTTATTTTATTTTTTTGTTTTTGTGTTATTTTGTTTATTTTTTCACTGTTTTTTTCCTTTGTATTGAAGCTTATCCAAAAAGTGCAAAGAAGGAAAACAGAAATTCCAGACTATTGACATACAAGTACGTATTTCAAACACATTACAGATATTGTTCAGTTTTAAAGATACCATGTTCTGCAGATACATCTAGTTATGATTAACTCTAGACGAAACACATATCTGTTGTTTATATATTTTAATTATGTACACAATTTTAAAAAAATAAACAGTATTGAATGTTTTCTTTTTCCATATCAGACACAAAATACACTTGATGAGGCAAGTTCGGGAACTGACGAAGTTAGTGACATCCCGGGCATGTCAAGTGATGACATTGAGTTAATTGTCATCAGCCCTGTCGATAATGACAGTAGTACAGGATCAGGCAATTGCCCCCAAGATGTACATGGTTACCCCAATGGTGATAGCCAATCTGTGGCAAGTTCTCACGATCAACATGTAAATCTCAACCAATCAGCATCAAGCTTTCATGACAATGAAGCTCATGTCAGCCAATCAAGCTTTGGAGAGGTCCATGCTGAGGCTAGCCATTCAGGGTCAGAATGTTTGGAGGTACTAGTTGATACAGGTGACGAATCAGACTGTGTGGAGGTACTAAATGATACAGGTGACGAATCAGACTGTGTGGAGGTACTAAATGATACAGGTGACGAGTCAGACTGTGTGAAGGTACTAGTTGATACAGATGATGAGTCAGACTGTGAGGAGGTACCAGATGATGCAGGTGACGAGTCAGACAGTGTGGAGGTAATAGATGATACTGGTGACGAGTCAGACAGCGACAATAATTCTGACTACGATCTGAGAAAAGAAGAGATTGTAATAGGGTCAGCAACTTCAATGGACGAGTGCGTCTCTAACAATGAATTTGATGTTTGAAGATTTTGATAGGGTCAGCACATTGAATGGATGAGCCCGTCTTTAACAATGAATTTCATGTTTGAAGATTGTGATAGGGTCAGTACATTGGATGGACTCATCCATCTCTAACAATGAATTTGATGTTTGAAATAAAAACACGTCATATCCTTCATGTCTTCGAGCTTGTGTAGTACGGCCATGTACAGTGTCCAGGTCAATCAACAATGTTGATCTTTTGTAATGGACGACTAAGAAATGTATACAAACTGTTCAACGTTCACATTCTAGAGAAATAAAGCACCTTTATGAGAGTGCTACTGTATCACAGTGTATTATTTCTGCTGCATAAATGGACACTAACCCTGATCAAAACAACAGATACAAGTACAAATAACTAACCCAAGCATTCTCTCCCCACTTTGATGATGCTAACCGTAATTTCTTTCATATTTACAGTATTTTTTTAATGTAACATGTTCAATTTTTCTATATTGTTAAATGTGCATGTTTATCTATATTTGTTAAAATTGCATATGTATTTATATTTGTTAACTTTAAGACTGCATTTAAGCATATTATGAAAATGTGTTAAAGGGGTTAGATTATAATTTTATTTTTATTGAACTGTTTCTAGCCTTCTTCACCTCTTCATTACACTCACGTTAATATAAGATACAATTGTCATAATTTTAAAAAGTATTTGACGTTTTAAAAAATAGTTTATTGGTTAAAATGCCACAATGCACTACGTTATATGAATGCAAGACCTGCAGTTGTTGAAACTCCTTCTTTCGAATACTTTCTAAGTAGCAGTGGCGTAGCTAGGGGGGGGGTGGGGGCGGGGGGTGCGGACCGCACCGGATGACACCATTGGGGGGGGGTGACACCAAGGCAAAAAAAAAGCAAAATATATAGAGAAAAATGATAATTCCACTTAATTAAGTGAATAATTCGAGTGTTAAATAGTCTTTTAAGAGGTGCAAATCGAAAGTTCGAGTGGGAGGGGGTGCAAATCGAAAATTGAAAGTTTGTCCCCGGGAAGGGTCGCTACGCCTCTGAGGGGTGACACCCGACCTCGCCACGCCATTGCTAAGTAGGCCAGACTGTAATAACGGCTGTTGTTTTAGACATCTAATTCGTCTGCTTTGTATATGTGTCGGCTCGATGTGGTCATCAAAATCTAGCAGGAATTAGCTGGTCGAGTGGTAGGGTAGGCCTACATGTCTGCTGTCCAAATGTTCTCTTTCCTGAATGGTAAAATCCCGCAAGACTGCGCATGACAAGTAAGCCTAATTTTAAAGAGATCCGGAAAAATAGCCGACAAAATAAAGGCTGACATCCATAAACACTGAATGGACAAAAGGCGGTCATCAAAGCGGCCGACTAGACGTAAAGCCGACAAGTCTTATAAAAGAACAAACTCAAATTACATAAATGTGTAGTATTTTATTTACATCAATCACATAATGATGAAGTTAAATTACTTCATCTTCTAATGTATATGGCTCGACTGGTTGATTTTTGTTATGTCGTTTAATTAAGGGATTAGGCTCTAAGTAAAAAAAAACGTCTTAATTAATTAGTCGTATTAGAAAAATATTTGTATGCATCACTGTCTCTTCCGAAAGTAAATAACAACGGCGGTTATCTTGAAAGAGAAAACCTTTTGTAGATGTTTCAAAGGTAAAAAAAATGATCATATATATTGATCATATAATCATCGATCCTTCTATTAGAGTCAGCTGGCAAGATTCTGGAACATAAAGCCCTCTAGAAATATTTATTTTCGAAATTTGATTTGTGAAATAACATTAAAATTTTAAAATTAATGCTAAGTTTACTGTTAGCTTACAATTTTTGCAAATTTGAAACAAAAACCCCACTGTTATAGTGTTTTGTTACACAAAGAAAACGTTGAACTGCTGAAGTCTATCTTGTTCCTTGTGTAGACAGCCTCCGCTGTCATATTACTGTTGGGTTGAAAACACAAATTCAGGGTGTGCCTGAATGAAAAGAACTATGTTTTCCGGTTATGATTTCCGGTCATCGAGCTGAGATTTCCGGTAGAACATAAAGCTCTAGACAAAGTCCGTTTAAAATCTGATGCACCAACTTTCATAACCTACAAAAATGTCTCGAGTTTTGAGAAAAAATTTTTTTTAATTGAAAGGTTAAGTTCCTAACACGCTTAAACGTTGTGCTAAAAACCATTAGCATATACAACATCATCTGCAATTCACTCTTGAAAATCTACTCAGAATATAGCGATTGTAGATCAAACTAGGTCTTACATAACTTGCCTCACAGTTCTAGAAATCAGTGCCCATCCCCCCCCCCCCCCCCACACACACACACACCAACACACACATCACTTCAATTAAGCCTACTCTAGTTGAATGGATTTATGGAGAAATTATTCACTGTTGATGTGATTCAAAGTCACGAGCTGATATACAGCGCATGACCAAACTTTTCATAAATTGAGGGCCCTAATTTTAGCAATCACGTGATACACCTCACTGAACAGGCAGACGTTGAAAGGCTGGGGTAAAAGCTGGAACAAGCCACAACATTTAATGACTGATGCTCAGTGTACGACTGCAGACGCCGAGAGATCAGAATTGTGGGATGTTGTTAAATGTTATGAGGGATGTGTAACCAATCGACATGACCTTCGCGGTGACTGAATAATTAGGTCGACCAGTTTCCGGTCGGGTAAAGTGGAATTTCCATTTGTAGAAAACGGCAGTCTTCTTTCTAAACGATACACTTGAGGAATGTCTTTATAAGAGGTATAGGCCTACAGATCTTGCTTGCGATTAGGTTAGGGGTCGAGTATAGAATTTTAACGTGTTTGTTAGTTTGAAGGTTAAAGCGACTGTTTTGAGGATAGCCTTAGTCATACGCGAACTTAAGCCTAATATAAACGACGTGCTTACCTATTGCGATTCGTGAGTTGGTAGGTGGGCTAACGACAGGCGGTGGGCTAATAATATCAGTTGGGCTAACGGCATGAGGTGGGCTAATAATATTAGTTGGGCTAACGACAGGCGGTGGGCTAATAATATTAGTTGGGCTAACGACATGAAGTGGGCTAATAATATTAGTTGGGCTAACGGCATGAGGTGGGCTAATAATATTAGTTGGGCTAACGACAGGCGGTGGGCTAATAACATTAGTTGGGCTAATAATATTAGTTGGGCTAACAACAGGAGGTAGGCTAATAACATTAGTTGGGCTAACGATTATAGTTGGGCTAACGACATGAGGTGGGCTAATAACATTAGTTGGGCTAACGATATTATTTGGGCTAACGACATTAGGTGGGCTAATAACATTAGTTGGGCTAACGATATTAGTTGGGCTAACGACATGAGGTGGGCTAATAACATTAGTTGGGCTAACGACAGGAGCTGGGCAAATGTCAGGTGCTGGGCTATTAGACACCGAACTAATGTAGTCAGGCGGGCTAAAAACACAGACTTGTTTGTCAATATAGTCATGTAGGACAGGCAAGCCAAACAATTTACCAGAAGTGGTGTTTTAGCAGATGTATCCCAACCATATAACGAGACCAGTGGGCCGTGACTTCACCCTGTCATGTGAATAATTAAAAGCAGGGTCAAGGTTTTATTACTATTTAAACGTGACTACAGTCAAAAAGTGACACCACTAGAATAAACTCAATAGATGTGTAAATACGAATTTTATTTTAGAAATTATTCGATTTTTTAAGAAAAAAACATAGTTCGAGCACCTTTTTATTAAGAAAAGACAATTTTCTAAAAACACGACAAAATCTGGTTTTTCAGGATACAAGTTGAGGCAATCAAAACTTGACAGGTTTTCAATAGGGCTGAGTCAAAGTTTGATTTACATTTATTGACAAGCAAGAAAGTTGGAAGTGGTGGGGTCGGCCCGAAATTCACTATTTGAGTCGATTTAGGCCACTTTAGGGTTAGTTTAAGGGTCAGGACACTTTAGGGTTAATTCAAGGGTCAGGTTAGTTTAAGGTTAATTCAAGGATTAGGCGACTTTAGGGTTAATTCAATGGTCAGACCACTTTAAAGTTAACTCAAGGGTTAAGCCACAAGGTTTAACACGAGGGTCAGGCTACTTTAAAGTGACCGCATGGGTTGACCCCTAAGATGACCCCTAAGATGTGCAAATAAAGAGCGGTGTGGACAAATGATGCACTGTGAGTATTGCATTACACCCATTGCTTTGTGCGTGGGTGTGTTTGCATGAGTGTGTGGAATAATCTTATAAACACCAGCTTTTCGTACATCGTAACAAAGCAGCATGGGTTAGGCCACTGTAGGGTTAACACATGTGTCCTAAAACTAAAGCTGAGTATAGAGCCAATGTATGAGTAATGTTAAAATATTTTAGCGAGGGGTGTAGGGGGGGTAGTGAATTTTGTGATTTCAGAAGGTTCAGTTTTATCGACTAGGTTACAATAAGATGTGTAAATAAATAGCGGCGTGGACAAATGATGCACAGTGAGAATTGCATTATATTCATTGTTTTGTGCGTGTTTGTGTGTGTGTGTGTTTGCACGAGTGTGTGGAATAATCTTATATATACCCGCTTTTCAAAGCATCGCAACAAAACAGCCCCAATGCAAGACGTACGTGACGAGTGAAACGGAACCAGGCACAAGTCGTGGAACAAAAGACGGCGTTGTATGTAGTAATGATGTCGCAGTAACACAACACGCTTAGTTACCGAACTGGGTGACACTCAACACCCTCCCCCCCTCCAGAAGATATGCCTGGAAGAAACTCTGCAGTTATTAATGTTTATCCTGGTTTCATGTTGGAAGCTAAATTTGAGACCAAGGTGAATAGGCTGGGGTGACGCTACAACCGGTTCACTTCCGGATCAGAAAGGTCAATGTTGACATCTTTATTTGTGTTCTTGTTTTAGGTTGAATTCCCGGATGTTCAGATAGTGGAGATATTTATCCAGACTTTCGATCTGGTTAAAAGAAGGAGGGCGAGGGGGTAGGAGAGATGGAATTTTCTTACAGCAGATTCTTTCTTCTTCTTCTTAATCCATTTCGTGCCCAAGACACAAGGGGCAGATGAAGTAGAGTTTATCTGTTTCATTGACCTAGGCATATGACAGGATAGTGTGGTCAGATGGCTTTGTTTGCCAAACGTAAGTTAGGTACCCATCAGAGCTGTGTGGACTCTGGGACGTTCCACTGATTTGAACCCGGATTCGAACTTGAGACTCTCGGGTTAGCAGTCTTGCGCTCTACCGCTAGACCCCGTAGATTCTTTCTACGTAATCTAAAACTCGAACACGTTAAAAGTTTACTGTAGGCATATTAGGGAGGTAAAGAAAAAACGACCCCATTTACTTATTCCACAGTCTAAAATAACGTTATGTAACATATCATCCATCGACCATCTATCATGTTATGTAACATTTCTAGGAGCCACCATTTTATAAACAACAGCACTGTTACAAATCTACGTCATAAAAATTTATTTAATCTTCATGATATAATAGGCCATAAGGTATTAAATCAACCATTCTAAAGGACAGGAGAAAAATGTGGGTATTATTTTATTATTACCACTCTATAACGTCACATAAAAGAATAAAACATTATAGAAACATCATAAAATTCCCCCTTTACCACCCCCTTCATACACCCGTGCGAACTATATAAACTGTGCACGATCCTTTACAAAAATATGGGTCATCCATAAATGACGTCACCCTTTTTACCTCCCCCCCCCTCCCCTCCGCCACACATCGTCACGAAAAGCCAGACCCCCCCCCCTAAAATGACGTCACACCTTAGCCTACAACACCCTTCAAAATTGCAGTTGAATTTTTTTTAAACATCGATATTTTTCCAAAATCTTGTCTGAACTCTGTCAGAATAGAGTATTTTAATCAATTCCTATTACAATTTATTAAAACAGTTTTCTAAAACGCGAAATAACGCCCCCCCCCCCCCTCCCCCCTACGAGTATGACGTCATTTATGGACGACCCCATAGCTTCAAAAATCTTTAACTCTGATCGCTCTCATGTTATACAATCAATTATTGCAGGGGTCGCAAAACTTTTCAGCCCGAGGGCCGCTTTAACTATCAAATATGGGTTCGCGGGCCTGAGTAGAGTTTCTTCCATGCATCCTTTGGGGTGGCGGTGTCCACCGTGCCCCCCCCCCCCCCCAAGAAATAGAATTTATATAGAAATATAAACACATTTTAAATGCAACCCCCCCTCCTTACACTCAAGGTCCAAGTTTGTTCTCCTTGGGCAAACACAAAAACCCACCCGCCATTTTATGAACTTGTCTCTTAGGAGGTCATTTGCTTGCAATTCAATGACCTCCATCTGCAGTTCATCTGGGCAACCGGTTACATTTGCTTCAAATGGGGTTTGAAGCAGTCTCACTTCTTCTGCATTTGAATCCTAGTCAGAAAACCGTTACTGAAACTGTAGCTGGAGGTCTTTGATGATCTTGCATGCAAATGATGTGGGGAACTCAGCTATTGCTTCAGCCATGAAGACTCTGCACTGCTGAAAGTGCGAAAGTGCGTCAAGTTGTTGCCCAGTACTTGTTCCAAAAACATGGAACAGCTGTCCAGCGACTCTATTTGAGTGTCACAATGTTTTCATCAATGTTTGCAACACGGAGGGCAAAGGTATTTATAACCAAAGCTAGATTTTCAAATTGTTTTGAATTTTCTGAGCAAAGTACCTCAGCCACTTCTAACAAACATTTTTTTTTCCGTGAACAAAAAGATATCCACGGGCCGGATGAAAGGACCTCGCGGGCTGCATCCGGCCCGCGGGCCGTAGTTTGGAGACCCCTGAATTATTGTATATCATAAATGTGATTAAACTAAACTTACGCAATCAATTAATTAAGATCGTTAATATAGTTAAAATAAACTGGACAAATGGGGTCTCATATTTTTAAAAATCTATATATCATAATTCTCTTCTGGGAGTCGCTAGAAAACAAGCTGTAAGCGCGTCTTGCAGTCCCCTCTCTTCTTCACTAGGCATAAATCAACCTCCCCCATCCCCACATGGTCTGGTGAGCTGTGGTTCACGCTAAATGTTTACAATCGTACAGCCGGGTTTAGTGACGCCTATTAGGGGCAGATAATTTAGTTTGAAACTATTTTAAACTTAGGGGAGGTAATTAAGAGGAGGCTGCTTTCACGGGGGGGGGCGGTAGGGTAGGGGTTGGGGGGTTATCGTCCTTAACGACCAACTGATAGTATTTTAAAGCAAATATTTTCAGTGGCACTGTCGAATTCACAAATTATGATTTACTGAAAAGTAGAAAATAAAACAACTAAATAGAGGCATATGATACGCCGCGGGTCGGCTCGTACCAACTGTTACGGGTCAGTAACTCAAGTCTTGTTTGCCTAGAGTTTTATTGTGAGTACAGTCACAACATTTGTATGTGTACTTTTAGACTCCTCACTCTGTTAAATGCTTGTTGTAAAACTCGGTTAATCTTAAGTAGAAGTGGTTTAAACAAATTATTGAAACAGATTAACTTGGCACAAAAATGAAGGGATTGAATCACTTCAATCATTCGGAAACTCTTGTTTAGCCAAGCTCAAGTATTTGTGTAGATGATACACTCGGATATACTCGACTCACACGAGGGCGATCATTAACCTTAATTTAAACCTAACACCAACCGTCACTTGATAGCCAAACGCCTAACTAATCACCATCGTGTTATATGTATGGATTGATCAGTTATAACAGTTATATGGAGAGATCTGTGTTTGTGTGTATGTGGGGGGGGGTCGATTTTTGTGAGAGCGGATTTGTCTAGGTGTATGTTTGTGTGTGTGTGTGGGGAGGGGGGGAGGCGATTGTTGTGAGAGCGGAATTGTCTAGGTATATGTTTGTGTTAAGACAGATTGTGAGTGGAAGGATATGTCTGTGAGTGTGTGTATGTATGTGTGTATATATGTGTGTATGTGTGTATGTATGTGAGTATGTGTGTATGTATGTGTGTATGTATGTATGTATGTGGCGTGTGTTCGGTGTGAGGTAGGAGACGCCTGTGACATTAAGAGTGTCTTATGTTGTGTGTGGGTCTGAGAGTGGATGAGTGATTAATGTGTTGTGTTGTAGAGTAGAGTGGGTGTCGTGATGTATGTGGTGTGTGGGTAGAGTGTCTGCACGGGTTCTTCATGTGTGGGTCTGTGTTAGTAGGGGGAGGTCTATTGTGTATTCTAAATGAATTGATCAACACTAAATCATGGTCTGATCAACACTACATCATGGTCTGATCAACACTATATCAATGATTGATTAACACTAAATTAATAACTGATCAACAGTACATTGCTATCTTATCAAGACAAAATTCTATCGGCTAACGCTCATGCACTGAGACAGGGGAGGGCACCACTCCAATGACTTCCAGAGTAACTCTCAGCTCCACGTCAGTCTTCAGCGACTATGTATTCATCCACAATGACTCATCAAGACGCGGGAGTCACCACAGTGCCCCTGTGATTCTGAGAAATCCACCCGTTGACTCGCCCACACACCAGTTGTCAGTTGTCAGTAGTTGGCTTTTAAAGCTGAAACTGATGTCAAAGTACGAACCCGGGCAAGCCTGATTGAAAGAAAATTTTCTTGATAAACCAGCTCCAATATTTGCTGAACTCAAATCAGTGGCGGAACTAGAAAAAAAGGGCCACCCCGCAAAAATTTTTTTTAGGCCCCCCCCATATATATATATATATATATATATATATATATATATATATATATATATATATATATATATATATATATATATATATATATATATATATATAACATAATATATAATATATAACAATAACATAATACGAACATAGGATACTCGTTGCTGTCCTGTTCGAAATTTGAAAAAAAATCAATTAAATAAATTTTCAACATCATGTCATGTGTGTAAGTGCATTAGCGTGTTTTGTGAAAAACCAGTGTTATTTATTTTTAATAGAAGCCCTCGTAGAAACTAGTCGGTCAAAATTATATAAAACATGAAAGCTTTGTATAAGTAATGGTGTCTCGTGTTATGTTTATTTTTATGTTTTTTTTTTGTAGTTATATTATTACTGTTTTAAATATTATTGATTTAATACATTTCAATATATTTCTTTTTTATACAATATCATTCTTTAGTAATTACTTATAAAAAATTAATAATTAAGAGAAGTAATTGCTTTTTAATTTGTTTAGTACAAATCTATTAAAAGGAGCTTATGATCACCCCTATTTGACTATTTTTTTTAAAAAAAGGGAAATAAGTCATGGTTTTAACATTTGCTTATCTTTGATTAGTTTAATTGTAGGAAGAAGACTCGGCTTTCAAAGTTGTTTAAAAACAAAGGGAAGAAGAAGATACAAGAGCGTGGGGTGGTGTCTCTAGAATAAAGATAATCCAACCGCAGCTACGGTAATTTTTTTACAAAACAACCATCAAGTCAAAAATGAAAGAAAATTTACTTTTTTTAAACTATTTTAAACTATAAAAAATTTTATTATGGTCGGCTCTGGGCCCCTAAATGGCGTGGGCCCCCCGCTTTGCGGGGTCTGGCGGCACTGTAGTTCCGCCCCTGACTCAAATCACGGGTAGGGTTCCTTGAATAACAAGAGCGAGAACAGAAAGAAAAAAAATTTGTCAATGGTTGGAGAGCGTGAGAGAAAGAATTCGTTTCGTTTAATGTCAACAAGAGAAAATATGATCTGTGTTGACCCATGACTTCTTGTTATAATTGAGTCTCTCAAGGGTTCTATGATGATGTAAAGTAGATCAATTGAATGTTCTAGGTTAACTTAGGAAACATGAATGAAAGACGAGGCTAAATTAAATAAATCGGGAGTGATCTCCCCTAAACTTTCTCGAATATTCTTATATCACACTACGGGGGATGGCTACTCGGGATATAGACATGATTTTTAATAAATTTTTAATTACTTAAACTTTTTAAAATAGAATAGAATCTCGTAGTAAAAATAATTGCGCACCAAGTAAACGCCAAACAATATGTGTATAATAGTGCGGAATATTATTAGTACATAAGTTTTTTGAGAAATCGGAAATAGCGTAAATTAAATTACTACTTCTGGTCAACGGAAATAACTCAAAATTTGTCACAAGGTAGAGAATTAGATCTTTTACCTACAGGTGAAATTCCATTTATCTATCCTAAATAGTACTCAAGTTATAGGCTTTTGAAAAATTGAAAGTAGAATAAGTCCCACTTCCGGTTTCCGGAAATCGCTGAAAAGTTGATACAGAACTACAAATTTGATATAATACTTATATATGAAATTTCATCAACCCCGCTGTAACGGTACTCAAGTTATCGTGTTTACACACACACATACACACAGACGTACGGACAAGATTTCTAAACTATGTTTTTCCGACTCAGGGAGGTGTAAAACGTCGAGATTTACAACAATCTAGATTTTTTTTTTTTGCACGATTACAAGACTTTCTCTATACTTCGTTTATACGAGAAAGTAAAAAATGATACATGGGGACGTACGGTTCTATGTCACGTGATGTTCTTTTGATAGTAGTGAAGCTACGCAGGTTTTTTTCAGGTATTTTTCTCCTGGGTGTAGTTGAACCATATCTTTAAAAGCCGATATTTTTTTTCTATTTTATCCATGGGAAGGGGTGGGGGTAAACATCCCCTTGTATACATCCCCTTCCCTCCACACCGAAGAGATGTCTGAAAGACGCTATACATCAACGTCACGTGAATTCAGCTACATAATTAGTTGAACCTATGTCAGCGGTAGAATTAGTTAGCCTAGGTCAGCGACATACATTGTTATTTACATCCTGTTTCGTGTTTACTACTTAGCGTGCCCCAAGAACCCTCCCCCCCCCCCCCCCCCCCCTCCCCCCTCTCCATATACCATCACGAGACAACAATGGTTCAATTTAAATGTTTTTAAGTTTTCAATTAAGAAAAAGCTAAAATAGACAACTGTTATTTATTTTAGCTTGGTCGTAGGCCAACATTAATCACGTATGGGGGGGGGGGTAATTTATATCCAAATTATATATATTCCCTCTCCCCCACCCCCACACCGGAGAGATCTATGTAGGAAACTGGTCGTGTACTTAGATTTATCCGGAGTTCCTCCCAACACATCGCACCAGTGGCGTAGCGAGGTCGGGTGTCACCCGGTGCGACCCTTCGCGGGGACAAACTTTCAAATTTTCGATTTGCACCCCCCCCCCTCTCAAACTTTTGATTTGCATCCCCCTCAAGTTTTTCTCTAAATATTTTGCTATTTTTTGCCTTGATGTCACCCCCTTAAATGGTGTCACCCGGTGCGGTCCGCACCCCGCCCCCCCCCCTCGCTACGCCTCTGCATCGCACACATCCCCAAGATGTGTGCGATGGGCCTAGATAAGCCAACTGGACCTATGAGTTGGTTCACAAAGTTTACTCATAGTTTTTTCATAATTCGGGGCGGAATAGTGCATTGCATGCAGGGGCGGGTTTTTGACTTTTTGATACAACTAGCAATATGGTTGGGGGGGGGGGAATATACTGCGTAATGCGTGACGTTTCCAGAAATTATCCTTTGTTAATCACCCGGTCAACTCCTTCACGATCTCTTCCCCTTTATCAAGGCTTAGTGCAGTGTTTCTTCCAGACTTTTTTCTCTGGGGGGGGGGACACTTGAAATTTTCGGGGGGGGGGGGGGCGGTAGACTTTCTTCGGGGGGGGGGGGGCGGATACTGTTAAAAGTATATATTTTCTATATCAATTTTATAAATTTCATTTCGTCCGGGGTGGGGGGGGGGGGGCGGTAGAATTTTTTCGGGGGGGGGGGGGGTATTTATGCGCGTACAACATAATTATATTCATGGAGTTTCGATTTCGATACATAAAACCTAACCACTAAGGAAACCATCGTTTAAGGAAGTCCCCTCATATTTTACAACTCGCTGTTCAAGAACTTGATCTACAATAAAGTGCATAGCCAGGTGCTTTAAACATATTTTTAAAACCCACGGACAATAGTTCTATTTTTAGATGCGGTTTTTACCGCTTGAGAGGCAAGTGTTGGGGAAATCCTGAAACTTTAACCTAGTTTTCAAACGTGTGTTTGTAAGACGAAGGCGGATGTGGTCTAGCTAGTGATGAAAATACTACACACTTCAGTTTAAAATGACAGTCTTGCAGGCATGGTTTCAAAGAAAAAGTAAGTAGGCCTAAATTTTGTGTATATTGTAGCTGTAAAGAGCGGTAGATTCTCTAGTTCGATTCCGGGTTTTTTTTAAAGAGAGTAGACGTCCCTGAGTCCACCCAGTTCTGATGGGGATCTAACTCACGTTAGGAAAATAAAGGTGGCTGTGCATAGTGCTGACCATACTACCCATTCCTATGCAGATGTTTCTGTCATCTGAAGCAGATGAACTCTACTTCATCTGCCCCACGTTTCCTGGACACGAACGGGAAAGATGATGATGTTCATTATTGCTCACTCTAACCCTGTAGGCCTGAGTGTAGGCAGGTTACAGGCCTATATCAGAGGCGTAGCGACCCTTCCCGGCGCCCGGGGACATACTTTCAATTTGGCGCCCCCCTCGGGAGCAAATTTTCGATTTGCACTCCCCCTCGAAATTTTCGATTTGCACTCCCCCTCGAACTTTTCATTTGCACCCCCCCCTCAAACTTTCAATTTGGCGCCCCCCCTAAGGTCGGCGCCCGGGGACATATGTCCCCCCCCCCCCGCCCCCGCCCCCCCCCCCCCTCGCTACGCCTCTGGCCTATATTATACTATATGGGGCTTAAACAATTGATTCAAATTAGATTATACATTCACGCATTTTGGTACATTTTGCCTAACTATCACAGAAAGATAAAATGCAAAGAGAAATGGTTATTAGAGGCATTGAACTGCCATTCAATGACTCACACTAATTATCAATCTAGACTAATTAATTTTATAATTATTGTGTTGTTGTTGTTAATAAACATATGAAGATGAAACAAAGCACTTTGATGCTGAAGGATGTCAGCAATAAAAAAAAAGTAAAGTTCTCTTTTGAATCTAGGGGCAGGTACCTATCATAGCTGGGTGGACTGAGAAAAAAGTATAGTTCTCTTTTGAATCATGGGGGTAGGTGAAGTAGGGGATCGTGTGTTGACTGTATGCCCAGCGACCTTTACTTTCCTTAACCCGCGCCAGGTACCTATCAAAGCTGGGTGGACTGAGATGTGTTACAGACTTGAAATCCGCGATCTGAACTCGAGACTATCGGGTTACCAGTCACATGATCTAACATTCGACTTGTTGAAATAAGATTTAAAAATTAGAGGGAGTGCTTTAAAGGTTGAAGGGGTGGGGGGTATCCTGTGGTGGTGGGGCTAATAAAACAGTTCAAACAAAATGTACGTCTCAACAGACAACTTTTCTCAGGAACAGGGTGACTGGCCTAGAGTAAACATCCTCAAACAAAATGTACGACTCAACAGACAACTTTTCTCAGGAACAAGGTGACTGGCCTAGAGTAAACATCCTCAAGTGCGCCAACGGAAATCTGAAATGATGATGCCAATGATACATGTGTTGAAGGTGAGAACTGCCAGACTAATTGCTGGGGGATGCCATGCTTCATGAGATGAAAATGCTGAAGTTTCTTGCATTAACTCTAAAGCTTGCTTCAAAGACCATATGTGGATTTAGCATCATCCTATGTGTAACCTGGTGTTGTGTAGCAAGCCAAAATGCTGGTGAGTTGAGTCGATTGTCTGAAATTATGGTTGTAATCAAAGTTTCAAAACAGTTAAACGGAGACAGGGAAACATGGTTAATTCTTTAAATCAGCAAAATGATCATTGAGATATTTATACAGTGATCAGAGGCGTAGCGAGGGGGGGGGGGTGCGGACCGCACCGGGTGACACCATTTAGGGGGGAGCACCAAGGCAAAAAAATAGCAATATATAGAGAGAAAAATTTGAGGGGGGTGCAAATCGAAAGTTTGAGGGGGGGGGGGGGGGTGCAAATCGAAAGTTTGAGGTTTGAGGGGGGTTAAAATCGAAAGTTTATCCCTGGGAAGGGTCGCTGCGCCTCTGGGGGGGGGGGGGGGTGACACCATTAAGTGCCGCACCGGGTAACACCCGACCTCGCTACGCTACTGACAGTGATAATCAACAGTGTTAACTCCTATACTACTAACCAAGCTTTTTTACTTTCTGTATGATATTTTTTTTAGTTTAGATGGGGTAGGAGCAGTGGCTAATTAAAGGGTATGTTGCCTAGGCAGCAGCCAATGAAGGGTCTACAAACCTTAAGGAGGCAAATATTTTTTAATAGCAATAACAAGACATAGATGATCCTTGAGATATAGCCTAATAGTCATATAGGTTCTGAATAATTTTCAACCAAGAGGGACTGTGTCTCATAATGGTGGGGGAGGGGGTGTGATACTGTAGTTGTTTTTATATTAACTTTTTGTTTGGTTAAAACTCAAGGATTATTGTTCTTTCTTTTTTTCTGCATTGGGATCTCTACTCTTTAGATATTAGTGATTTTTACATGAACTCTGTTTGCTCTTCTAAAAATCATTGTTCTGTTTTCATAGTGATAGTAGATTTCACCACCAACAGCTCCACCCTGATCTTCCCATCTGGGGCTCCCTTCAAGTTGGTCTGTCTGCTGGATGACGTCACATGTAGCATGTCCTCCCCTGATGACGTGCTACAACTGTCACCCAAACATGACGTCACTGGGTGCAATGGGACCCAAGGTGGCTGCTCAGCTACCTGTCAAGTGGAGGATGCAACAAAGCTAAATACAGATGACTATATCTGTTGGAGAAACGGAATCCAACTTACTGAAAACAAAGTTTTTGTGATTGGTAATTAATTATCTTAAATTCTTTTTAAGTAATGGAATGGTACAGTTGGACTTTAGAGCACATGACTGGTAACCCAAAATTCTGGAGTTCAGATCTCTAGTTTGTGTTTGAAGGAGGTCCCTAGTCCATCTAGCTCTAGTGGATACCTGACTCAGTTGTAAAGTGAAGGTGGCTAAACATAGTGGGGAGGACACTATCTCTTCATATGCCAAGTTCACACATGAACTCTACTTCATCTACCCCAGGATGCCAGGCCAAAAAGATAAACTTTACTTTTCAATGTATAATAAAATTTTAAGAATTGTTTTGTAAAACCTTTTTTGAAATAGTCTTTTGATTTTTACTATTCTCTAAAAAATGAAAAAAAATATCCAATCTGTGTCTCAGTAATTATGGGGGGGGGGGGGGGGGAAGGGGTGGGCTTGGTTAAGTCGATAAAGCTCATGGCTTGTTAGCTGGGGACAGCCACTCTTCTAGGAGAGACAACTCCAAAATCAAACAACTGCTGCCTTGTTCTTGGTTGGACAAAGGCTATGGAAGCAAATCCAAAAAGAAAAGCAGGCTGAAATCGGAGTCAATGACCTCAATGACGCATAACCAGTTGACACGAATACTTAATTGTGTTGGAGGGGATCCCTTCCAACAATAAAATTAAGAACAAAGAAGAATAAGAAAAAAGAAGTCTCAGTAGTTGTAGCACCCATTTAAAAAAAAAAATTATTAACCTTTTGTCTAGATAAACCAGCAGAACCCAGAGTTCAAAACATTTACACAACAGAGTATAAGGACATTTTCATTGTTTTTGAGACTGGACCTTCTGATTTTATCTCCCCTGATGAAGTTAAAGTTACATTAAAAGAAGGCAGAAAGTAAGTTTATCGTCAGTTTTTTCTACATTTTTATTGACTTACAGTAAAAAAAAAAAAAGAAAGTTCTAAAATATTCCTTTCAATAGCAGTTTAAAACACATGGAAGAAATAAAATTTTGTTATAAATTTCTTCACATCCAACTAAAATTTTCTTATAAAATTTAAATAATCTCTGCACATCAAATAGAGTAACAGGAACTACAGATGAATAGATTCTAATTTAAATTATTATTAATATTATAGCTGTATGTTTATCTAAGCAACTTTCATGGATTCATATTTAAGATTTAAATAGCACTCATACCTTGACATTGCTTGGGTACAAAGCTTTGGCACTAGGATGTTGACTTTGAATCATCAGTCTACACTTGTTCAAACAAGTCATGTTTACATGACTGCGATGTGTCCTTGCTTCATTTAATAAAAAAAAAAAGTTCTATTTTAACTAGAATTTTTTCCTAGAGGTTGCTGAGATAAGGGTTAGAGAAATGAGCAAATCACACAAACCTCCATTCTGTTGTAGATATATAAAAGATGTTTTTTTTTTTTGTTTCACTATAACATTAGGGTATCACAATATGTTTATATATGTAAATTTTAAGTGTATGTATACATACATACATACATACATACATATATATATATATATATATATATATATATATATATATATATATATATATATATATATATATATATATATATATTTATATTTATATTTAAATATATATATAGGGAATTTTTTATATCATAAACCTACAGCCAATGGGGTGCTTCAGCCTGCTTGACCATCTTCTTCCACTAAGACTTACCTGTTTTTTTTTCTTCCATGTCTAGAAACAAGCGGCTGTGTTTTGGCCTTTTCCCCTTAAGGTTTTAGTTATACATCACTTTAAACCCCCTGCCTAGGGTTTTAGTTATGCATCACTTTAAACCTCCTGCCTAGGGTTTTAGTTATACATGACTTTAAACCCCCTCCTTAGGGTTTTAGTTATACATCACTTTAAACTCCCTCTTGTTACAGAGATGCTGTTGAAATCTGCTCAGCCAACTGTTCAAGTAATGGAGTAGACACCAATCGTGTGTGCACTTGCCTGTACAGCCAGAGAGAAACACGAATCAGCAACAACAGTGTGATACTTTCTATTTTAGTAGCAAGGCCTTCACTGGACAACCCCATACAAAGTGCTGAATGGAAAAGAACTGTTAACCTACTTAGTTATAGTGAGTTGTTATACTTTTTCTGTATTTTTAGAAATTTTACTAACATCATTAAGATGAGTAAGTTTTAATTTCTCATGAAAATTGAGTCCAAAATTTCCAATAAATTTTTATTTTTGTTAATGTATTGACTCATTTTAAAGGTAACACTAGACATCAATTTGTTTTACATTTTCCTATAACTCTGAATATAAAAACTAAATTTTTAGTTGGAAAATATAAAGTTTGAAAAAGAAAAAATAGCTGAAACATTATTTCATCATTTGGCCAAGCCATCTGTTCAGGCTAGAATCTCCCCATATAACTTTACTCTGTACAGAAGGAGGGTGTACATAAAATGTCATCTGTTTTATCCACAGTCGTCCCTGGGCCACCTGTTCTAGAACTGGACCTGTGGGACGTGTCAGACAACAAAGCTGTGGCGGTGTTTCGACCGTCTGAAGTGATGAGGCGCATGGTTGTTTTCATGGAATCAATACAACGGCCTCTTCAGTTCCACGTGCTCCTAAATAAAACCCAGGGGAATCCAGAACTTACAGAGGTAAATACCTTTTGTCAAATAATTTCTTCAGGAATATGGTGGTCAAGTGGTAGAGCTGACTACTGCTAATTAACAGGTCAAGGTTGTTTCAAAGATCTGCGGCTCATGCTTAATATAACTTGGTGTGTACCTAACGTGTTTAGTCAGCTCTAATTTGAGGTGGCTACAGAACATATGAACTCTGCTTCATTCGTCATCATTGACCATTAGGTTTTTACTTGTTGTCTTAAAGAAATTATTTCTATAATTTCTTGAACTCTATCAACAAAAAAGGTTAGAATAGTATTGTGTTCTGCCACATGATCAAACCATCTTATACTAGATCTGTCTTGTACAAAAATTTGGTTTATTTTATTAATTAATAAGATGTTGTTTTTTATATTTGTAGCTGAGGTTTGTCAAAAAAGTGTATTACAATCGTGAATTGTATGAAAAATTGTATGTGGCTTTGGAGTTTGACAACTTGACTGCATTTACAAACTACAACTTGTGCGTGTCTAGTATTGGTGGTGGAGGTGAAGGGCCAATGATATCTAGCAGCTTCCAGACAAGGAAAGCGGGTGAGATCATTGTTTACATGCTAATGGAACAAAATGATAAACAACCCCTACCCATTTCTGTTTGACTATTTAAGGATACAAATTTGAAATGGGTTGTTTCTTTCAGAACTAACCCACTTATTCTTTTATTAAAACTTCAAATATTTTTAATATTAAAGAAATCTTTAACCATTTTTTAGATTCTTAACAGTGTGTAGAATGCTACTGATTTTAATAGTTATGGATTTTATTAAATAATAGCTTATCTCATTAAATAATTGATGATTATGAATTGAGTTTTTAATTTTTTTTTATTTTGATACCTAATATTTTTTTAGTACCAAAACAACCTCCAGAAATGGAAGATTTTATGTTTTCCAGAGCAGCCAATAGCCAAGGCTCTTCTCTCTTGTTGTACTGGAAGGTTAGTTAAAGTTTCAACACACTAATAGGTTTATTGAAAGTTCAAAGTTTCAACACACTAATAGGTTTATTGAAAGTTCAAAGTTTCAACACACTAATAGGTTTATTGAAAGTTCAAAGTGTCAACACACTAATAGGTTTATTGAAAGTTCAAAGTGTCAACACACTAATAGGTTTATTGAAAGTTCAAAGTGTCAACACTCTAATAGGTTTATTTAAAGTTCAAAGTTACAACACACTAATAGGTTTATTGAAAGTTCAAAGTTTTAACACACTAAAAGGTTTTTTGAAAGTTCAAAGTGTCAACACACTAATAGGTTTATTGAAAGTTCAAAGTGTCAACACACTAATAGGTTTATTGAAAGTTCAAAGTGTCAACACTCTAATAGGTTTATTGAAAGTTCAAAGTGTCAACACACTAATAGGTTTATTGAAAGTTCAAAGTTTTAACGCACTAACAGGTTTATTTAAAGTTCAAAGTGTCAACACACTAATAGGTTTATTGAAAGTTCAAAGTTTCAACACACTTATAATAGGTTTATTGAAAGTTCAAAGTTTCAACACACTTATAATAGGTTTATTGAAAGTTCAAAGTTTCAACACACTAATAGGTTTATTGAAAGTTCAAAGTTTCAACACACTTATAATAGGCTTATTGAAAGTTCAAAGTTTCAACACACTTATAATAGGTTTATTGAAAGTTCAAAGTTTCAACACACTTATAATAGGTTTATTGAAAGTTCAAAGTGTCAACACACTAATAGGTTTATTGAAAGTTCAAAGTGTCAACACACTAATAGGTTTATTGAAAGTTCAAAGTTTCAACACACTTATAATAGGTTTATTGAAAGTTCAAAGTTTCAACACACTAATAGGTTTATTGAAAGTTCAAAGTTTTAACACACTAATAGGTTTATTGAAAGTTCAAAGTTTCAACACACTAATAGGTTTATTGAAAGTTCAAAGTGTCAACACACTAATAGGTTTATTGAAAGTTCAAAGTTTCAACACACTAATAGGTTTATTGAAAGTTCAAAGTTACAACACACTAATAGGTTTATTGAAAGTTCAAAGTTACAACACACTAATAGGTTTATTTAAAGTTCAAAGTTACAACACACTAAATATAATAGGTTTATTGAAAGTTCAAAGTTTCAACACACTAATAGGTTTATTGAAAGTTCAAAGTTTCAACACACTAATAGGTTTATTGAAAGTTCAAAGTGTCAACACACTAATAGGTTTATTGAAAGTTCAAAGTTTCAACACACTAATAGGTTTATTGAAAGTTCAAAGTTTCAACACACTTATAATAGGTTTATTGAAAGTTCAAAGTTTCAACACACTAATAGGTTTATTGAAAGTTCAAAGTTTCAACACACTAATAGGTTTATTGAAAGTTCAAAGTTTTAACACACTTATAATAGGTTTATTTAAAGTTCAAAGTTTCAACACACTAATAGGTTTATTGAAAGTTCAAAGTTTCAACACACTAATAGGTTTATTGAAAGTTCAAAGTTTCAACACACTTATAATAGGTTTATTGAAAGTTCAAAGTTTCAACACACTAATAGGTTTATTGAAAGTTCAAAGTTTCAACACACTAATAGGTTTATTGAAAGTTCAAAGTTTTAACACACTTATAATAGGTTTATTGAAAGTTCAAAGTTTCAACACACTAATAGGTTTATTGAAAGTTCAAAGTGTCAACACACTAATAGGTTTATTGAAAGTTCAAAGTTTCAACACACTTATAATAGGTTTATTGAAAGTTCAAAGTTTCAACACACTAATAGGTTTATTGAAAGTTCAAAGTGTCAACACACTAATAGGTTTATTGAAAGTTCAAAGTTTCAACACTCTAATAGGTTTATTGAAAGTTCAAAGTTTCAACACACTAATAGGTTTATTGAAAGTTCAAAGTTTCAACACTCTAATAGGTTTATTGAAAGTTCAAAGTGTCAACACACTAATAGGTTTATTGAAAGTTCAAAGTTTTAACGCACTAACAGGTTTATTTAAAGCTCCTTTGGCATGCAATTAGAGAGCTGTACCTAGAATCATTTTGTTTTGTTTATAAATCTGTGTTGGATTCTTAAGGGTGTTTCAAACCTATATCTCTAAATGTATGCAGGTCCAATAGATATTCAAATTAACATCATTATAAAATCACTCTGGTTTTTTGTTACCCCTTTTGGATGTTTGAAGATACAGATGTCTGATAATAGACTCTTCCAAAAATAATTGTGTTTGGTTGTTAGTATTATTGTAATCTCTACTAGTTTTATGGTTAGAAATTATGGTTTAGTCATATGGTAGGACTAAGGTTGGGGTTAGGGATAGGGTTAGCATTGACATTAGCAAGCCATGTGTATATTTTAGTTTACCAGTAAGCTAATACTTCTTTTTAATAAAATTCTATTATCAGACACTGGTATAAAAAATCCCCCCAACTTTTTTGATACTCTTTGAATACTGTTATATATAGGTTATAATTACATTCATTTTTTTCTTCCATAAATTTTATTTTGTCAGTAGAGTGGGGGGGGGGGGGGGTTGTTCATAGACCAATGTTGCTTAACAATAACATTTATTATTGTTGTTATTAACATAAAAAATAACATTTTGTGAATGTCTTGTTATTAACATAAAAAATAACATTTTGTGAATGTCTTGTTATTAACATAAACAATAACATTTTGTGAATGTCTTGTTATTAACATAAACAATAACATTTTATGAATGTCTTGTTATTAACATAAACAATAACATTTTATGAATGTCTTGTTATTAACATAAACAATAACATTTTATGAATGTCTTGTTATTAACATATTTTACCTTCACCTTTTCAGCCCCTGCCCCATGAGTGTGCTGGAGGAATTAATCTGACCTATGAACTCCAGATTTCTTCAACGAAGGGCTATAACTCTACTGTCCAAAATATAGAGACAAGTTACTTATTTATTAGCTCAGGACTTCCCCAAGATGCTCTTGTGGTGAAACTATGGGCAGTTAATGAAATTGGAAAATCAGAAAATTTTTCTCAGATTCACATTCCTGCTGCTCAAGGTATGAGCTTCTATGTTATTTAGTTGAGAAACTGTTTTTTTTTTTAATTAGTTATTTTATTTTGGGAGACTATTCTTTTCCTGAACTTAAACTAACTCTGTGTTGTAGTACCAGAGTTTCTTTCAGGCATCTCTTCAAAAGAAAAAAAAATTTAATTTATATAGAAAATATATAGTGTACTGTAAATACTATCCGTGCCCGCCCCCCCCCCCCTCCCACACACACACCCTCCAACAAAAAAAAGTAAAAGTGTCTGACAGAAACACCAAACATTACCAACATTAGAACAATAGAGCTAGCAGACTTATAAAAGAGATTTTTAAAACAACTTTATCCAGGTGCCAGTTTGCTTGAGTCTGTGGTTGAGTATGTGAACGAGTCCATGATGTTTGTCTATCTGAATGGAACAAGTGTGAGCAAGTTTGAGCAAGTGGCCGTCCATTGGTGTCAAGTTTCAACCAACACACTCCAGAAGGAAATTTGCCTGGTGAGTTCATCTGATTTTACTTCATCTTTTATATTATTTTCTAGCCTGTGTGAATGATTGGAATGTAAAACATTTTATTGCATTGTTCTAGTGTAAAGATGTTTCTGATGCATTTCTTTCATTCACGCTGTGTGTTGTTGTTTGAGGTCATCCATTATGTCTCCTCAAAAATATTAAAATCTTGTCTAAAATTTTCTTACAGTAACATATTCTTCATTTTTAAATTATCTTAGGATTACCCTACAACTAGAATAATGACCAGGCCAGACTCTGAAAATGGACAGCCAATGAAATTTGAAATCAATTTAACCCAACATGCAACAGGAAGTCTGATATATCAGACACAAGTTCAAGTCCATGATTTATTTGATAACACAAGCATCATTCAGACGAGTAAAGTCAATGCCACTGTAACCATGAATGAATATCCACCCCAAGTTGACATTCCCCAGTTGTTTGATTACCGACCAGAAACCAGGAAACGACGTGCAGTATCGCAGACTTCTAATTCCAAGAGGTCAGTCCTACCACGGCCAGTTGGTGGCACCCAGAAAGTTTTTATCTCAGTTAAAGTGAATGGATCTTGGATGGGGATGGCTGCTGCTAACTACTTGTTTGACAGTAGCTTAGGTATGTTGAGACATAATTAGTTCAAATTATTATTCACTTTTATTGGTCGAAGTATAATGTTGAGACATAACTAGTTCAAATTATTATTCAATTTTATTGGTCTAAGTATAATGTTACGACATAATTAGTTGAAATATTAACTTTTATTGATCTAAGTATTTTTAGACATAATTACTTGAAATCATTAACTTCTATATATAGGCTTAAGTATGTTGAAACATAGTTGAAATCATTTTCAAATTTTATGGGAAAGGTTTTTTCTAAATCTTGTAGCTTTTTTAAATGTATTATATTATAATATGTACAATTGTAAATAGTGAGGCATTAAGCAAGTAAAACACACACACAAAAATGGCTCAGTATAAATTAAATATTTGCTATTGTACTATTAAATCTATACATGTTTTAATCGATAAACACACATCCAAATACTTGTATCTATGAAGACAACAAAGTTGTTGCAAATAGATTGAGCATACAACTTCAAATTTTAAAAAATGTACTTATAAAATCTATGTGTGGAGTTTTTATTTTTAATTACTTTTTAGCAAATACAAAAATTATTTGCTTTTCATATATTTTAGCTAAGGTCATTATTAAAAAATGACCAAATATTCAGTTAAAATTAATTTTACTTTAACAGGATTAAGGATGATGCACCATGTGATGATAATATTGAACATCAAGATTTAACTCACAAAATGCTGAACTCACTTCCCATGTATTTTAACATAGCTACTCTACTCAGCTGTTATATTTTTTCTCTTGTTTATTTGTTAGTTACTGCCAACTTTGTGGAATAAAACATGTCTTCTGTCTACTGTTAGAGGAGGCAACAGCCCTACTGAGCAGGCGTGATGCAGATGGCAAACAGATCCTGCGGATGAAACAGCTGTGTAATACGGATAAAGCCAAGCAGTTTTTGATCCGTTCATTTGTCCTGTTCTCATCTGGTAGTGAAAATTGTTCTACTAGTGAATGTAAGTATTACATCTGCAGCAGTGTAAAGTTGTAGGTTGTATAGTGAAAACTGTTCTACATGTGAATGTGTTACATCTGCAGGCAGTGTAAAGTTGTAGGTTGTTAACTATCACTAGAGTAGGCAGATCATCACTCACAACAATCAATAAGGATAATTTAACCCCCTCCTCTCTCAATAATACATCATCACCCCACTCTTAATAAGAGATATAAGACTAACTTTATGGAGTCAGTTTTATTTAGGGAGATGAGAAAAAATTCAAGTTTTCAATAAAAAAATGTCATGACTCCTTCAACTTTAGTGTGGGAGGGTGTGGGGTTAAACAAACTAGATAAATTATAATGTATATATAGAAAAAATAGGCCTACCTTAACCATTTTATACCTTAACCTTTTTATGTCCACTCCCCCCCCCCCGTGACAGCAAAATGCCTGAAAGAAACCTACTTTTTAACATATTTATTTAGAATGTAAAAGAAAGTCTGATTATATAATATGATACTTATTAATGATATAGGCTTATCAATAATGAGAATAATTTTTTCTTATAGTGACTTGGCTGGGAAATTTAACCAATTTAATTTTTTCACCTAACGAGATGCCACTTCCAATTGGTTTAAAATTTGTCTGTGTCCAGTTGACACGGTCTGATGGTTTCAACTTGTTCACCAACTATCAGGTCGAATCTGAGGTTACAGGTAAGAAAATATACTTACAGTCAGTTAACACCTAAACATTATTATTGAGAGTAACAATAGCATAATTTTAACCAAGGTAGAGATACATTGTTAAATGCGCTTGCTATGATATGAACTTGAGGCTATAGTTTCACTTCTCATTGGATTGCCCCACATCTAACCTGGGAGGTGTAATGTTGGCGGAGGGAGCAGTAGCTTGGCTGGCACCCAAAACATTTCTAACCTCTTCAAGCTGTTGAGGTCTGCTTGCCTTAAAATCACTGCTATAGCCAATTATGAGAGAAAGTAATAATTAAATTACACAAATATATTTTCAAAATGAACATAACTATGTTGTAAAGTTGTAATATGTTTTGCTCCAGATTTCAAGCAATTTTTTCTTTCTCCCCCCAACAGACGATCTTCTCACAACATCTTCCATCATTCTTATATGTGTCCTGACTGCCTTTGGGATAGTTGTAGTCAGTTTGTTCATTTAGTAAGTATTATGGGTACTACATTTTTAAAAAGAACAAATAGATTATAGCCATTCAGTTGTTGGCAAGTATATACTTAGTAAACTTAGTTGTCATTTTTTTTTTTTTTATAAAACAGAAATTTTGTAAAAACTTTGAAAAATTTGTTTTTGTTTTTATTTGGTTTAGTCATAATGAATAATATAATAACTGCCAAAATATAATTAAACTATAGGCCTACTTATAACAGATACAATGATATAATAAAATTTATTTTGAACCAAGAGTGAGCTGTTTAAATGTTCAGAATTAAATTTTTATAATCAAGTAATAAATGTGCTGTCAAATTATATAACTGTTATATAACTATATAACTCAACATATCAAACAGTTGAAAAAATTTGCGATGACGGTACAAATACCCCCACACCATTGCACAACAAGACGCAGACTGCCCTAACCTACTTCCCCCAGCAACAAGATCCTAATCTATAACTTCACATCCTTATGAACCTTGTCACATAGTCACAACCTCGTCACATAGTCACAACCTCGTCACATAGTCACAACTTTGTATTAATATAAAATCCTTCCACAACAGATGTCAGATAATGGTTGAACTTTTAAATTCTTGTCTTTTTTGTCTTTCAGTGTTTTGAGAATATGCCAGATCCGGAGAAAGAGGGCTTTCAAGCTCAATGAAGGAAGTCCTGGTCAAATACCAGAAATCTTCACTGTAAGTAGGAATGTTCCACTGCTACATAAACAAATGCTTTGACCTTAAATAGACTAAACATATAGATAGACATCTGTATTTCAACCAAAACAAAGTCATTTCATACACACACTATTTTGCATTTCTTGTATGTGTAATCATTTCATATCATATACATGTATAATGTAATATATATATATATATATGTATATATATATATATATATATATATATATAAAATAAAATTTGTACAGACCAATTCAAGTGCAAACGGATGTTACACAAATGATGCAATGGATTCCACAATAGATAGTGAAGGACCATCTAGAGACAGTGGCCAAGGGACCTCAATCCAAACAGGAAACAGAATGTGGTGAGAAACTACAATCCAAACAGAAAACAGAATGTGGTGAGAAACTACAATCCAAACAGAAAACAGAATGTGTTGAGAAACTACAATCCAAACAGGAAACAGAATGTGGTGAGAAACTACAATCCAAACAGGAAACAGAATGTGGTGAGAAACTACAATCCAAACAGGAAACAGAATGTGGTGAGAAACTACAATCCAAACAGGAAACAGAATGTGGTGAGAAACTACAATCCAAATAGGAAACAGAATGTGGTGAGAAACTACAATCCAAACAGGAAACAGAATGTGGTGAGAAACTACAATCCAAACAGGAAACAGAATGTGGTGAGAAACTACAATCCAAACAGGAAACAGAATGTGGTGAGAAACTACAATCCAAACAGGAAACAGAATGTGGTGAGAAACTACAATCCAAACAAGAAACAGAATGTGGTGAGAAACTACAATCCAAACAGGAAACAGAATGTGGTGAGAAACTACAATCCAAATAGGAAACAGAATGTGGTGAGAAACTACAATCCAAACAGGAAACAGAATGTGGTGAGAAACTACAATCCAAACAGGAAACAGAATGTGGTGAGAAACTACAATCCAAACAGGAAGCAGAATGTGGTGAGAAACTACAATCCAAACAGGAAACAGAATGTGGTGAGAAACTACAATCCAAACAGGAAACAGAATGTGGTGAGAAACCACAAGCCGCTACACACCAGAGCTGCCCTCTTATTTAACCAGAGATGGGACTGGTTCATCATGGCTTCAGATCCTTGTTAGACTGTTTGGAATTTTTTTTTCTTTTTTTTTAATCTGGGCACCCTGAGATTAAGATTTTATTTGGTATGATACATTATTGTCCTGCCAATGGTTTTATATGAATCATAAGTTTATACTTTTTATAAGTTTGACAACATTCACAACAAATGATCTTCTTGCAGTTTGCATGAGATCTAGGTACCATTTTTCCTATAGCATCTAACTTTGTTATTGAACTTTGTTATTAGAGTTGTCTGCCTTTGTTGCTGAAGTTTTCTACAACTGAACACCAACTATTTACCTTTGATATTTTTACTAAGGAACTATGACCTTGATCAATGTTGATGAGATTTGTATGAGATTTATGTATCATTGTTGTTTAGATTTATGTACCATTGTTGTTGAGTTTTGGATGAGATTTATATGCATTTTCACTGAGCTATGTGTAACAATTTTGTACCATGGTTGCTGATATTTCTACAAAAGATATTTGCCTTGATTCTTGAGTTATCTGACAATAATATTTAGTTTATGTTACATAAAAAGTGATTAAAAGATTTAATTTTAGGATTGAAAATTAGCTATACTGGAATCAAGTACTCAAGTTTTATATGATGCTAACTGTTGAATAAGTAAACAGTTCATTACTTTAAAAAAAAGGTTGAATGGCCCACTAACTTAACAGTTGAATAAGTAAACAGTTCATTACTTTGAATGGCCCACTCTCTTAACACCACTTGACGACTGCACACATCTCATTGGGTCATAGATCTAGTCTTAATTGTAAGTAAAAACTCAAGCTATAGGAAATGGGAAGTTCAATTACCAATTTTTTTTCACCACTTATAGTTAAATGCTTGAGACTTAGACCATTGTACTGATCAAGGAACAGAAACATACTTAATCCTTATAGCTTTTGAAATGCATTATTTCATATGGTCACTTGAGCGTTAGATAATAGATTTATTTTGTGTGGGCCCCATACTTAAGCCTTATAGCTTTTGAAATGCATTATTTCATATGGTCACTTGAGCGTTAGATAATAGATTTATTTTGTGTGGGCCCCATACTTAAGCCTTATAGCTTTTGAAATGCGTTATTCCATATGGTCACTTGAGTGTTAGATAATAGATTTATTTTGTGTGGGCCCTGGAGCAAAGGCTGGGGCTATACTACTTTTTTACAGTTTGTTTTTTACAAGGAATGCTTAATGAACTTAAATATTAAAATATTAACAACAATAAATGGTTTTAAAATTTCTAGCCATTTCTAATCCATGTAATGAAATCCATACTTTAAAAAAAAAATTATTTTAACAAGTTTAAAATCCAGAATCTCAATATCTGCACATATGAAATAATTTTTAAAAATACTCATATCCCACTGATTGCTTTCAATTGTTTCTTCACAGAGATCTCATATTGCTTGAATTATACAAGATTTTATTCCTTTGTGTAAATATGTTGTAGCTAAATATTATGATTTGCTTTTTGCTTTGAGAAAATTGTTTACAATTTTCACCTTAATACAACTGTCATCTTTCATAATTTCTATGACAAATTAAGGGCAGTGGATATTGTATATGATTATTTAAGGACTCTGTGGTTGTTTTTTTTTGGAGTTTTTATATTTGCATAGTGAGCTGAATAAAAAAATAATGTTTCAAAAGATTTTTAAAAATTACTTGTAGAATTAAAATCACAAAATGTGTACTGAACAAGTCTAGGATTGATGAATAAAACAATAAATTTGACATTCCTTCCTGTTTTAAAGAAGTTTTTAAAATAATCATTGACTACATATTTTGTTGCTTTAATAGTTCTACTTGTAGGATCATGCACAATTTATTTTTTTAAAATGTGTTATTAATTTGTATAAAAATGATATAACTATATTTTTAAAGTATATATTTATTATTTATAAAGCCACCTAAAATGTATTCAAATTATAAAAAAAAAATATATTATTAATAGTGCATACTCATTAAAATTATATAGGCCTACCTCTGCTGTCTGTTAATGACACAATAACTTAAACTATGGATACATAAGCTTTGTTCATGACACTGGCTGTATTTATTAACCAGCTTTGACAGTCAGAACAGTTTACTTTTATATATCTTTACTGTTTTATACAAAATATACAGCTGCATATTCTATTCATATACATTGCATTTAAATATTTCTTTGTTAAAAATATAGCTTTGTTTTATTGGCTATGTTATGGTACTTTACTTTTTGTAAATAGCACCAAATTTAGATTAAATTTGCTATGTTTATTCATATCAATATCTTTATCTATGCTTTAGTTTTCTTCAAACCCACACTCGTTTTTACTGCATTGAGTTGTAGTTTATAGCGTTAATGATTTGTGGAATAGAATGCAGTCTACGTGATTGATGGGATAGTTCCAGGATGGGTGGTTTAATCCCAGGATGGGTAGATTAGTCCTATAATGGGAGGGATAATCTCAGAATGAGTGGGATAATCCTATGATGGGTGGGATAATCCCAAGACGGGTGGAATAGTTCAATGATGAGTGGGATAATCCCAGAATGAGTGTGATAGTCCTATGAAGGGTGGGATAAACCAAGAGTGGATAAGACAATCCAAGGATGGGTGGAAAAGTTCAATGATGGGTGGAATAATCCCAGGATGGGTGAGATAATCATAGGATGGATGGGATAATCATGTTGGATGAAATAATATCTCAGCAAGATTCTATTATGCACTTACGTGCTGTGATAATACCCAGAGAACTTTTGACTGTTGATACAATTTTTGCCTCAATGTACACATTACTATTGAACCCAAATTATTTTTATATTTTATGTTTTTAGATACAATTTTAGCCTCAATGTAAATTTTGTCAATTTTCTGTTGTCTTTTTCACTTAATAGCTTGTTTCTTTAATATCTGTAATATTTCTTTTTTACCAACCTCATTATATACAATTTTTTAATCGGTTTTCCTTTCATATATAATTATATAGTTTTTTAAGTAAGTACAATATATTTGTTTACTATGCAACATTAAAGAATACATAAAGTTTGGTGCTTCTGATTGGTTATAACTATAACTAGTTACTAATCCAAATGCTCTATGCTTTATTTGCTGTATAGAATTGAAAAGTTGATATTTCGCCCCTGGCGCCGGAATAGGTCACTACGCCTCTGGTAACTAACAGACATCATGGAAAAGTTTTATTTCTAAAATAAACTTTTTCCTGATTTTTTAAAAAGCCAGCCCGAAAACTAATGGTTTTCCAGACTTTGTACAATTTCTGGGCTTTACTTTTAATACTTAGGCCTGGTAAGAGATGTTACTGAATGAAATTTAAGCAACATTTTATTGGAACCCTCGACGTCAATGTAATGCTGTTGTGTAGGTCGGCGTTGTTCCATGGACATGAGAAAGATAAGTTATTATCCAGACACATGTAATATGAGCAACATTTTATTGGACTTCCTAAATTATCCATAAGGCTATATTTGTACTTAGTAATTTAATATGATTATAAAATATATAAGGGCCTACTATGCTATAGCATTGCAAGAGACACAATACATGTAATGAAATTAGTAAATTGGCAGTAAGTTATACATTTTTTGGACGTCCACATGAGGCTAGGGGTGGGGGGTGTTGGTCAAAAGTGGATGGGGGGAGGAGGTGGGTGGTCTAAAATTCAAAGTTTTTGTGGACGTCATAAATAGATGTCCCCCAATATGACCATCACGTACGTTTAACTGAAACGAACCCTGGATTCGAACTCAAGACTTTCGGCGTAGCAGTCGTATGCTCTACTAACATCCGACCAAGCCGGCCTATAGGTCTAAGTCTATACTATATACCAGGGGTCTCCAAACTACAGCCCGCGAGGTCCTCTCCTCTGGCCCTCGGAGATCTTTTTGTCCACGGAAAAAAACGTTTGTTGGAGGTGGCTGAGGCAAAATTCAAAACAAAATAAAAAATGTAGCATTGGGTGCAAAAACCATTGAAGCAAATGTGGCCAGTTGCCCAGCAAATGACCTCCTTAAAGATAAGTTCAAACAGGGGCGGGATGGTTTTATAAGTATTTGCCCATGGAAGACTTTCCTAATATTACACATTTGCATCAAAGTTCCGTTAAGAGGCATTCTTCAGGGGCGCCCGAACTTATATTTGATAGCTAATGCGGCCCTCGGGCTGAAAAGTTTGGAGACCCCTGCTATATACTATATACCTTAATATTAAAAAAACATAATAATGAATGTAAAGATAACCCCTATAACAGTCATGAAAATAACTTGATTAAATTACCTAGTGATCTCCCTTGCACAGTGAAGAGATATCCAGCCTTTCTAGAGCTACTTATTTATTTATTTATTATATGCATACTGTGTGAAGATTTACGCCTAATAAAAAGTTTTTTAATTTATTTTAAATATTCTATAATTACTATTATCCTCTAGAATATAGAAGAACTATACTAGATTTTGTATTGTAAAACAAGAATATCCGCAGTTGCGTAATCGGAAAGAACCGATAGTCCTCAAGGAAAAAAAATTTCCGTAAATGATTTCCCCGATGTCTATAAATGTACACGAAGGGAGGGGGTGGTTGGGAGACACACGACGTGTTCCATGATATCTAGGGAGTCGCATTGAACTGCAATCTGCGACTAAGCTTAAACTCTTAAACATTGCGCTAACAATAATTGGTCCAAATATAAACCACTCCGAACAAAGACGTTTCTTATTACAGCTGTAATAAGAGATACAAAATTAAACTTTAATCATCCATCCACAAGTAAGTGGGTTGGTCAAGCTATAGTTGTATAATATGTGTTTACAAAATACTAGTCCTTGATTTAACTCTTGATAATTTAATTAGAATTTTTTTAACAGCGTTCGGTCTAATGTTAGGTTAATCTAGATAATGTCTTTCATGTAGGCGAAATGTGAATAGGTAGCACTTGTATACACTTGAATATAAGAGAGCATAGTGTATATTGTACAGGCTGCGTGTTAGCTCAGTAAATGGTATCATCGTAAGGGTCTTGTTTTAATTGTAGAGAATTGGTTTTCATAGTCTGGATTAGCGTCAGTTTTTTAGTTGTTTTTTATCGAAAACACACGAAATCAGGAGAGGGCAGGTGGCCATGGAGTGAATTGTTTGTAGAAATGTAATTGGCCGCATATACTACAGCAAGATAGCTAGAGAAATGTAGTTAGTGGCCCATACTTCAGCAGGACAGAGAACTCTGGAGAGCTGTAATTAGAGGCCCATACTCCAGCAGGACAGCTGTTTGGTGACCCATCTTCTAGCTAGTCCTAATTACATCAGTAGTTAAAATAGTCTCGATTACAGCTCTAACTTTATATTGTTTCGCTATTCATTAGAGCTCGGACGGTGGCAAATTTTCATTGTGTCCTGAGCATTTATTATGTGATTGTTTCTTCTGCCGTAGCACCATAAGCCACAAGTATGTCCTCAAGTATGTGAATGTTTAGTCCATTAAAATTAACAATGGACAAATATTTTGCTTAAAAAGCTCGCGGTTGAATTAATGAATGGATATAGTAATATAGTGTAATTAGCTAAAAAAAACGGTATTTTGAAAAAGAGTGGGTGTATGAAAAACAGAATAAAAAAATAAGTTTAAAACAAAAAACCAGCAAAAAAATAAAAATAACTAACAGCAAAACTTGCGACAGATTTGTATCAAACAAGCAACGGGCGGATTCAGTCATCATATTTGTTTTTGGATTAAGGCTGTACAAGTCTATGCGAACTATTTGTCCGGCTACTGATTTAAGTCATCATGTTTGTTCTTGGATTATGAGACTGTAGTCCGTGCGAACTATTTGCCCGGCTACTGATTTATCAGTCAGATTTGTTCTCACCCTTCTATTTGAAAAAGTTCAAAAACGTAATGCTCGTTTTTTCCAGTTGTGTGTGTGTGTGTGTGTGGCTGGGGGGGGGGGGTGGTAGGGGAAGGGGAGTGAATGGACATGCCATATTGTAACATAATTGATTTCGTGCATCGACTAACTTTTGAAATGCTTCTTTTTAAAACAAAATGGCTGGTAAACTTGTCGGCTTTGTTACTCGGTAACTCATGATAAGTGTTGGCTGTGTGAAGTGCAACTACTGACCAGTCACAGGGACAGGTTTACACACCGAGATACAATTATTCGCGAAATGGAATCAGCAGGAAACATGTTCCGTAAAACACAGGGAAGTAAATACGTCAGAACGGCTGAGTTTGTGTACGGGGTACAACGTAACAAATGTGAGTTAGTTTTGTACGAGTTTAGTACGGACCAGTTGACATGCACACAAAACACGCGTCTGCTCGTGTGTGCACATGCCGACCATTGTGATGCAAAGCCCTAACCCGATACCTACGCTTCGTCATAATAGAACACCCCCCCCCCTGTGTGTGTAATGGTGGCAGCTGATGCGACACCCCTGCACACACCTCCACAAGGGACGCTACTGGCTCCTAGTGTCGTTCGTTCAGTAGTTTTTGAATGTAATATAAATTAATAAACTTTGTCCTCGGCTCTGGGTATACAGTTGGTCTAGATTAGATGAATATAACATATCAACATATGGTGGTACAACACAATAGTGTTTAGCTGTAAGGGGAACAGCTGTTTGTTGGGAGGGGTGAGGGAGCAGCTGGTGGGTGGGGGAGGGTAGGAAGTTGCAGCGGGCTGGGGAGAAACACGTGATAGTTAGGGTTAGTCAGGGCAAGTCTTCTTTCAGACGTTTTTGTTTTGGTGGTATTTACTATTTATTCAAATTATATATACATTGTATTTCGTCCTATATTGGAGGGGGCGGAGGAGGTTGTGGTGGGTGTGTCTCCTCCCCTGGAAAGATGCCTGAAAGAAACTCTAGGAGAGGGAGGGGTGGGCAGCATCGACAGATTAGTGATAGACCTCAAACAAATATCAAGGCCACGGTTGAAGAGTAGGGCGAATAACCCGGTCGAGACATGAGGGTATTTGCATCATGCTCTTGACTTGGTGTAAAGTTGAAAGACCTTGTTCTTTATCAGGAAAAAAAATGGTGTGTGGTCGTTAACACTGTCAGATAATTAGCCCCACTTGAGTAAAGATATTGATGGTTCAAAACACAAGGATGTGCGAGCGAATAGCTCGTTCAATGAAGGGAGAGAACTTCCGGCTATTCACTTGTGGCGGTGAACCGAAAACACTACAACAAGGGAGACAACTCCGCCGCAACAAGGCAGACAACTCTACATTTAAATACG
Organism: Physella acuta; assembly: GCF_028476545.2. Lineage (NCBI taxonomy): Eukaryota > Metazoa > Mollusca > Gastropoda > Physidae > Physella > Physella acuta. The sequence goes on from NW_026732504.1 coordinate 193,401, forward strand.
CTTTTAAAAAAGGCCGATTCTAGTCGGAATAAGATACGCATGCGATACGCATGCGCAATGGAGAGAAACTGCGACTTAGCGGCGATGTTTTCGATGGTACTGCGCATGCGTGTGTTTACAACCGCAGAACCCTAACACCAACCCTAATCCTATCCCTATCCCTAATCCTATCCCTAACCCTGACCCTAATCCTATCCCTAACCCTAGCCCTAATCCTATCCCTAACCTTAATTCTACCCCTAACCCTCATTCTAGCCCTAACCCTAGCCATAGGTCACTGCGCATGCGCAGAACTATCTTTTGCCGAAAATCTTATTCCGAGTAGACACTTCGTTTACACTTTAAAAAATCCACCGTTGAGTGCTTCAAGTAGACATCGGTACTTTGTTGTACACAAATTCCAGTACGTTATTAAAAACCTATTTTTCTCGAAATTTTTAAAAAACAGAATTAAGTGTGAAGCATACAAAGAGAAATAGGGCCGAGTTTACAACCATTTATAATTACAGCAACAATAATAAAGGACTTATTGTTGACCCTATTGTTCGTTAAGACGCTTAGGCCTCTAAGATTTCATTATATATTTTTTCCCGGGTGGGGGTAGTGTTGGACGTGCAGTAACTAAAATCTGATCATTTTAAATAAAAAGTTAAGTTCCCTTTTCGAACAAGACGGTTCATGGGGCAAATGAAGTAGAGTTCACCTGTTTCCTATATAAAGGGGTATGCGGTCAGCGCGCATATGGCGCGCAGAGTTTCTTCCACCCCCCCCCCCCCCCGATATAGAAAATATATAATTTTACCAGTGTCCCCACGAAAATTTCAACCCCCCCCTCCCCCCCCCCCCCCCCCCCCCCGGAGAAAAAAGTCTGGATGGCGCGTAACATATTGACACGTAATACTTGATTGTGTTCGAGGAGAGACCGCCCAACATTTAAGAACAAAGAAGAAGAAGAAAAACTCTGAAGGTCTTTTTCCTACAAACGGAATGTTTAGTTTCTAGTCGGCATCATTGTTTTTATTTCATGTAATCTGTTTTTGAGTATGTTTTTAAAGCCCCCCTATCGTCCTTTTCACCACTACCCCCTGTCCCGCCTGTACCAACTTCATCATAACTATCCCCCCCCCCCCCTTTTTTTTTTGTTCTCGGAAAGGGACGCCCCTCCTCCCCCCCCCCCCCCACCTCGCCAGACTACACAAAGAAGTTATCACTGTATCGTCACACAGCCAGTGCCGTGTAAAAGAGCTGTCGCGTGTCTCGCAGGACTCGCGACGTGAGCACCGACTCACTCATGCGTGTGCGCGTGGCTGTTGTACGCCAAATCCAAACTGTAGTGCCTACTTCACAAGGCCAAGCCTAGCTGCACGACTGTAGGCTAACAATGTAACAATAGACAAGCCATCCGAATGTTGATTCGTTCAGCTTTGATTAAAACTACTATTCCCCGCATAACAACCCTGCATATACTTCTTGCTTTCAACGTGGGACATTACTACTATTTCTGTTCGGATTTAATTCATAAATGACTAATTCACTACATAGCTATCACTACTTTTTACTCGGGCTGCAAGTTCAAGGCCGTGAAATACTAGTGAGTAAAACGTCTTTCGTTCTTCTATCGAATGCGTGAGCTTGTTGTTGTATATGTTATTGTGATTTACTGATTGCGTAGGTTAGAAAACCTACTGTTGTGTCGGTAGTTGGCTAAACCATCACGCTTTGGCGTGATGGTGTTACATCTTCACCTGAGACTAACACACAGGTTTAAGGTGTATTCAGGCAGGTGTGTCTGTACGGCAGATGTTCCGCTTCAATAGCGTCACAACTTAGGGTTTTGTGTGTGTGTGTGGGGGGGGGGGGGAGTCAAGATTTGCGGACCCCAACGAGTAACAACATTTAGTGTTGTGGGGAGTGGGTGACACCAAGGCGCAACACTATTAAATAAATGTTTATTAGAGTTATCATGCTGATTTATAAGAGCATACGACACCATCAACCAAAGATTGATAGCACTCATGTGAAAAAAAACATTTAACAGAGTAAACAAAGCTTGGAATGGGGGGAGGGGGGACTTCAAAGTTTAAACTTGGGGGGTGGGGTTCATTTCGTGGTGCCATTTTAAAAAAAAGATCATTCTAAACAGTAATGCCCATTGCTAAATTACGTATCATGCAAATATCACAGTATTCACTATGAAACAGAAACAGGCGACACGAAATATTAAACCGTAAAATTGCTTTTAAACACCTTTGTTTAGTAAACAGTACGTAGTTGTATTCATCACTTTAGTTTGGGTTATAATGCAGGACTAAGGAAAAGCTTACCTTATTATACTGTTGCATAATATTACACTACACGATCTATTCTGATCTACCTGTAACTATCTTTAACCTGTGAGGTAACTAACATTATCTTTTTTATTACTAATTGCATTAACCTCCCTGCAGCTACCCATATGTATTGATCTACTCTAATTAGAACGTACCGATTAATTAGAAGGGTGATCTCACTTTATTGATAGTTAAGAATATTAAGTCAAATAGCTTTCCCTAACTATTGTAGCCTAGATAATAATTATTAAATTAATAATTATTAAACCACTGCGCTACATTGCAGAATGTATACAAGCCATTCATCGCCTTTACAATATAAATCTACATAGAATCTAGATCCTGCGGTAATTAAATCTTTCCAACCAGTCCGCGTGGTCTTTGCTTACACTTTAACCAGTGTACGTCACCCCCCCCCCTCTTCCCTAAAATATTTAAGTGCCCCCCCCCCCCCCCCCCCGAAAGAAACACTGACTGCGAATTCCCGATTTTCCGTTCGGCAAACAAAAACAAAAGTTAATTTACTTATTTTATCACAAGCAGCTAGTGAGTTACTACGCACTTGTCGCTCAATTTTGGCTAACTTTACTTTTACTAGAATCTATAAATACTATAATCTACTCTAGATTACTAAGCGATCTTGTTTGAAACCGAAATATGCTTTACATATTGACATAAATTGACACTGTTTTTTTGTGTAGCCTATTACAAAAATAAAATGATACTGTAAGCCTGAATTTAATTTAATTCCTAATTTGTAAATGAAAAATACAGAAATACAGTAGTGAGTGACATTAAAATTAAAATAAACTGTTTTCGAATCGGAA